>NW_004955489.1:2124518-2157867 GCF_000276665.1 Chinchilla lanigera
GAGGGGAGGGGAGGGGAGGGGAGAGGAGGGGAGGGGAGGGGAAAGTAAAAAGCACCAGGGTGCAGTATGCATGTGTACTAATTCTCCACTGGCAACCACTGGGGCCCGTTCCTGCCTCTCAGGAGCTGTCACTCTCTCAATAAACTTTCCTACTCTTAATCTCTGTTGTTCCTTAGAAATCATTCTTTGATTTTGGGGAACACAAACTTGGCACATCTGACATCTAGCAAGTTGGGAGTTATAATATTTCTCCTATGTCACTATACCACCCATCTTCAAGATACCCCCAAAACACACAAAATCCCTCAGCCTCAGTCCATAATGTCTCTCATTCTGCCAGAGCCGGCAACAGCTTCTGCATGTGGACTTCTTTCTGTGTAAAGGCAACATGGAGGTATCCCCTATAACAGGAATAGCGAGACAGATCTTTTGCAAATGGGAAAGGGACCAAGAGATTGGCGGGGAGTGAAAAAAATAAAGGAGCTGTGTGATGCACATGTACCAACTCCCCACGAGGAAAGGGATCATTATGCACTGCAAACATGTACAAATAAAAATTGAAAAAATAAACAAAATGGAGGTTGGTCAGGCTGAAAATAAGTGACATCATAATGATTAAAATCTATCAAAAAATAGTGCAAGGACAAGATAATTACCTTCAAAGGATTATAAAAATGCATGCTTTGATAACTGTATTGCTGATGTCTGATGGTGTATTGAAATGAACAGTTAATGATTAGAATTTTTATGTTCTAATTGGTTGTGCATGCTTGTGTCTGGTGGTCTGAGCAACTGATTTGAAGGTAACAATATAATTACAATGGTGAACTATAATTACAATGGTGAATTCCATAACAATGGAATTACAATGGTGAACTCCTACCATCTTGTCTAATGAAACTCTGTATTATCTCTACTGTTTTATCGAAGAATTATTTTCTTATTCCCTATAATGCTTTGAGCAATCTTTCATTCTTACTTTGGGTAATCTGATCAATGTAGTTGATGATAGCGATATGTAATATAACAACCACTGTTAATTCTTATTATTTTGTCTTGAGACTCTGTATCACTTTTAATGTTCTTGCTTTGATTTGTTTATGTTTGTGATACTGGTATGCTGCTACTGTTCTATTTCTTTGTTTTTCATTTACTACTCTCTTTAAAATTAAAAAAAAATAAAATAGAAGGGATGCTGTTCTCATAGTAGAAAAAATTATCATGCTCACACATACATAACCAATTAATCTGTAGAAGAAAATGAAACTGATCTTAAACTTTTCTCTGCTTGATTACAAAGAACTATTAAATTGTAAAGAATTAAAAGAAAAATGTGACACGTCAATAATTAAATTTCAAATTTTAGTTACAGAAAATCAAACAAAAAGTATTAAATGCATGTGGCAAAAAAATAAAAGAAAGTATGCATTTCCCCTTCCTTCTATAAACTGATAAGAAGCACTAATATAAAATAATGTGCATTTAAATAGCTGTTTGTTCTACAACAGACAGAAATGTAATGTACGTGTAATATATTTGCTAGTGATTGCACAACACAGGCAAGTGAAAACAAAGCTGCATGGGGCCAAAGAAAAGATAAAAATGGAAAAGGAGTAACTGATAACAACACTGTTTGTTTTGCAACATTAATAGATCTAACAGTAATACAATAAAAACAGAAAAATGGAATAAGCTATGTATCAATTCTTCAATATAATCTGGAATGACACTAGTATAAACATGTAGCTTACTTAGATACAATGTATGTAGTAAATCTTTTTAAAAAGTGAAGTGATTAAAACCAATTTTTTAAGTGAAAAAGTGATTAAAGAATTTCAAATGCTACATTATAAAATATCCTCATAAAAGAAAAAAAGTGGTAAAGGAGGAAAAAAAATCAAAATCACTTGAGACAGAGAGCGGAAAAATAACATATAAATCCAATCATATCAATAATGAAGTGTGAATGGGGTAAACAACCCAATCAAACTACAGAAATTGTCAAAATGAACTTTTAGAAACCTTAATGCAGGCTGGACGTGGTGACACAAATCTCTCCCTAACCCCAGGGACTAGGGAGACTAAGGCAGTTAGAAGACAGTCTAGCCAACAGACAGACTCTGTCTCAAAGTCAAAATGAAAATGGCTGCTTGTATAGCTCAGGAATGGCATGCTTGCCTAACACGCTTACAGTCCTGGGTTCAAGCCTCAGCACTGAGAATAAAAAGAAAAGAAAAAAGAAAGAGAAGAAGGTGATCAAGAAAGAGATGGATGGGGAAGGGGATTAAAAAAAGAACTAAAATGTATTATGTACATGTATCAACTTGCTACAAGGAATGTACACATTATACACAAAAACATGCACTAAATTGAAGAGGAAGAAGAAGAGGAGGAATGAAAGGAAGAGGAAGAAGCAGCAGAGAGGAAGGAGGAGGAGGCGTAACGAAAACATGACCCAAGAGCTAGGGCTGCACCTCAATAACAGAGCACCTGTTAAGCATGTGCGAGTCCTCAAGACTGTCCCAGAGGGCCATCGAAACCAAAACAAACCAAAAAATAAGTATGTGAACAAAACAAAACAAAAACCATGATCCAACTATATACTGTCTTCAGGAGCACACTTCAGATGAAACAGTACAGATGCAGACATACCTCATTTTACTGTACTCCACAGAAACTGCATTTTTTAATAAATTGAAAATTTGTGGCAACCCTGAATCAAGAAAATGTCAATTCTTATTTTCTAACAGTTCAGATACTTGCTACCTTTTTTTAGCAATAAAGCATTTTTAAATTAATATGCATATGTTGTTTTCAGACATGTTATTGCAAACTTACATAACAAAGTAACGTAAGTTAAACATGACTACACCACTGGGATACCAAGTTCGGTGTGACTTGCCCCATCAACATAGGCGTTTTACTCCAGTGGTCTGAAGCCAAACCCTTCTGTGTCCATCGTACACCTATCATAAAAGGTTTGGAAAAGATAATTCTGCAAACAGAACCACAAGAAAGTAAGAGTGGCTACACTGACATCAGAAAAATGAACCTTACAACAAGAAGTTACTATAAAAAAAGACTTTAAACTGTTAAAAGATGCAATAATTATAAAAATGTGTTCTGATGACAGTGTACCAAAATGCATAAAGCAGAAGCTGTCAGAGTCAAGCAATTCCACTTGTAAGAATTTCAAACTAAAACAGAGGCTCAAACAGATCCTTCTGTATCAGTGTTCCCAGCAGCATTATGCACAAAAGTAAAACATGGAAGTAACCCCAACATCCACCCACAGATGAGCAGATAAATAAGGGGAATGTATTCACACAGCAGATTACTATCAGCCTTACAATGAATGAAATTCTTACATATGTTACAACATAGATGAACAATGAAAATATCCGAAAACTGTAACCTTATTGAAAGAAAGTAAGAAGATCAAAATAATGAGACAAACATCTTGTATTCAAGGACTAAAGGACTTAACAGTTAAAATGGCTATCTTCTCTAAACTCATCTACAGATACAATAATCCCATAATAACCTCAAATAAATTCCTTGTAGAAATTGTCAAGCTGATCCTAAAATCTCTACGTAATTGTAAGAATATCCAGAGTAGTGAAGACAATCATGAAAAAGAAGAACAAAGGAGTCAAACTTCACAGACTTATTGCAAGTAGTTTTCATCAACCTGGACAGCCTAAAGACAGACATACAGATCAATGAAATAGTCTTGACACCTTGAGAAACAAAACCACATGTACATAGTTCATTCTGACAAGTGCCAAGTCCACTGAATGGGGGAAAATAGTCTGCAATAAATGCTGAAAACAAGCAGTTATCAACATGCAACAGACACAATGACCTTCCACCATACATAGAAATTAACTCAAAATGGATCAAAGATCTAAATATGAGATTTTAAACTCTAAAACTCTTAGATGGAAACAGGGAAACTTTCATTACATTGGACATAGTTATTTCTCAGCTACGGCACTGTACAAAGCACAGACAAGGAAAAAGAGATGAACTAGACTTTATCAAAATTAAACAGTTATGGACATCAAAGTGCACTATTAAGACAGTGAAGATAACCTACAGAACAGAAGAAAATATCAAAGAATTCAAAAAGGATATAATTAAAAAGTAACAAAAAATAAAGTTAAACAAGAAGAAAAAAAACGAGTACTAGATTTGAACAGACATTTCTCCAAAGACACAGAAATGGACAATATGCACATGAAAAGATATTCAAATCATGAGTCACCAGGGAGATAAGAATCCAAGCCACAAGGGGCTTTGCATTCCACACCAAGTTAACACCAGAAACTGGCACCCACAGAGGTAATGAAGCAGTGGTGAAGCTGTGGAAAGACGGGGGCCTGATACACTGATGGTGGGACTGGGGAATTGTTTGCCAGTGCGGAAAAACTCAGCTGTTCTGCAAAAAGTTGATGATAGCAAGGACCCAGCAGTCCCATCCCTAGGTAAACACCAAAGAACTGGGAAGCAGCAACTCAGTGTTCACAGCAGTACTGCTCACAACAGACTTCAGGCAGAAGCAACCAACTATCCCAGTGGCTAACTGGATAAACAAAAGCAGGCACACACATACAGTGAACATTACTCAGCCACAAAAAGGAACTGAACCCTGTTACATGCACAACAAGGATGAGGCTGGAGGACATTATGCTGAGAGAGATAACCAGACATAAAAAGACAAATATTGCATGATTCCACTCATCTGTACTATTTAGTGTAGGCAAACATTCACAAAGGCAGAGGAGCAGTTACCAGGGCTATGAAAGGAAGGAAACACTTCCTTTTGAATTGTTAAAGTGTCTCTGTTTGGGGTGATTAAAAACAAGCTCTGAAAATGGACAGTGGTGACAGCTGCACAACAGTGTGAATGTTTTTGGTACTGAAAAATGGGTTGTTTAAAAATGGCTAAGAGAGCAGGTACAGTGACACATGCTTGTAATCCCAGAATTTGAGAGGCTGAGGCAGGACAATCATGATGTGGAGGCCAGCCTGGGATACACAATGAGTTCAAGGACAGCCTAGACTACATAGTAAGACCCTATCTCAAAAAAAAAAAAAAAAAAACAAAACAAAACCATTTTTTGTATATAGTTCTTTTACATTTAAAAGAAACAATATTTGAAAAGAATGAAATTCTGATATAACATGATTCTGCCATAACATGCATGAACAAAAGTCCCCTTTGACTTAGACACAAAGGCAAATATTATGTAATTTCACTTACATGAAGTCTTGCTATTAATTTTATGCTATGTAAATTTTACCATAATAAAAAATTAAACTGAGAAATTTTCACTAGAATGAGAGAATTAAATTCTAGCTTTCAAGTGATTTGGAAAAAATGGATAAAAAGATATGGAAGTATCTGTTGACTAGTCATTAAAAACAATTCATAAAAAAAAAGTTGTTAGTAAACAGTAACTGAAAAGATTAGAATGTACTATTATACCTCAACTGAGTTGAGTTTTAAAAACATACTTAAAAATTCTCAAGAAGCAAATTAGAGGGAAGGCACTGCTCACAGAGGGAAGCCAGAAGCATTTACGCACTCCTGAAGTGAAGGACCAGGATGAAGGGCGAAGTACGTGGTAAGAAGGGACACCAGACTGCCGATAAACCCGCCCACGGCCATGACCACAGCAGCAAAACCAGAGGAGTTACTGGACTCCGAAAATATAAAGTACAGACAGATAAAAATATTTTTGAAAAATAATAAGATGTTCTGAAATGGAAAGGAGGGGTACTGAAGAAATTCACGTTGGTAACTAAAATCAGCATGAAAAAGTAATAAAAAAACATCAATGTAAGTTCACTGTGTTCTCCATCAAAATAGGACTAGAATTGCTCTCAAGTTCCTCTGAAAGTATTAACATGAAAGAGTAACCATAACATTTTTAATAAAAAATAATCTAATATTGTAATATTAAACACTTTAATAAAGAAATTAATTAGAACCAAGTTTAGAAATATATACAAGTTCAAACAAGAATTTAGCACATAACAAAAGTATTTCATATAAGTTAATAAAATTAGATTTTTCAGTAAATAACATAGTAATATACGGCTAACAATTTGGAAAAGAAAGCTAGATCCTCACTTCAGTTGTTGCAAGAAAATATATAAACTGTAGATCAGATTCACAGGCCAAAAATTGAAATCATAAACATACTAGAAGAAAACAAACACACTTTTCTAAACTTCAAAACAGGAAAGGTCTTTCTAAATGATATATAAAATCCAGAAATCATAAACAAAAAAACCTTAAAAGGTTGCCATAATATTTAAATTCTGGACCTGCAAAATCACCACTAGTGATATAAAAAACAGCTAGAAAAATATTTATTACATAGAACAAGGACTAATAGCCTTAATATACAGTAGCTCCTAGGAATAGATTAAAAAATATAGTACTACCAATGCAAAAGAAAAATAGTTCAAATTTACTAAGTTCCAAGTACATATACAAGTCACGTATGATAAAAGCACATGAAGTATGCAATTGTCACATTTAATAGCAAACTATAACTTGGTATTATTCCACAATTAAATTAAGTAACTATTATAATTTTAGGAAAAATATATAGTTAGAAATATAAATTGTGTCACAGATACATACTGTACTTAGAATTATTTTTTCATAGTTGGAAATGGGAGTGAAAGATAAAGATGTGTGAGAATGTCAAATTTCAGATGTAAAGTATGATGTTTAGTTGTATCCACTGCAATGCTAGACACAAATGGGCATGCTGATGGCAAGTTAGTATCAAAAAATTCCTGCCAACTAACTAAAAAATATATTGAAAACAGTCCACCTAAGCAATCAACTAACAATCTGTAAAAGTCATCTTTATTTCACTGCATGTTATTGTTTTTGTTTTGTATGTCAAATATCAACAAATTAGAAAAAAATCCCACTGACCTTGTGTTATTCCTAGACACTATCTTCTATGTTGTTGATTATAAAACATGTTATTACTTTTGCAGTCAACCATTTGCAGATAACAACCCTGTACAGTTTTATACCATAAGAATCAAATTTCCAAATATGCAGTTGGTTATTAGTTCTATTTTTAACCTGCCACTCATAAAAATTCAGAACATGCTTACATTATCTATCCAGCAGGCTAATGCAACTGCACACCAGACAGTCATGCATAATTCAAATCAATATCCTCAGGCTTGCAACTCTAAGTCAAAGCTCCTTTTAAAAAGCTAACGTGTGACTTCAATATGAATAAAGTATATCTAATTTTTCCTTTTATGTGACAAATTGATACTTTCTGCAATAGAATGCCAAAAATTCAAAGCCACTCTAGAATAGATCTTTATATTATTGAAAAAAGAGATAACTGAAAAAAATAAATAAAACTACATAAGTCTTAGAAAATTAACTCTAAATAGCGAAAGACACAAAGCAGTGTAAGATTCAAACAGCAAAGCCTGCAGCATAGCAATAGATTATATGAAATTTTGCCAACAACCAAAATTTACATGAAATTACAAAATCAAAGCTCTAAGATTTATTGTGAATTGGGATTTTTTCCACTCAAATTCAGGTTATAGCTTTGTATCAGTAAAGTTAGTTTCATTTAAATTCCTTAAATATAAATACATTACTAAGTTTCCATACCTCATATTAAGTCTAGAAAGGGGCCAGATCTAGAAAAGCTTGAGCCTATCAAACTTAAAATGAGGTTTGCTAACCAAGCACGTCAAGGTACGGCAGTGAACATACACCGTACCACACTCGGGTCACTGTCACTTCCACAGTAGATGTTTGCTTTCAGAAGAATGACAAAAGACAATTAGGTTACAGTCTATAAACATCTATATTTGAGGCAACTAAAAACATAATGTTTATAGATAACTTGAAATGCGATACACAATATATTAGTCTCCAGATTAAAATTCTCACTGAGAATAAATGTATACATTTTGATAATCTTTCTTCCCAAAAGCTTCACATTTAACTTCTCATTTAAGGAAACCCTCTAGATATGAACAACATCCCTGTTCACACAATCCAACTCAATTATGAAAGTTTCATATTAGTCCTACTGCATATTACAGACACACCAAACATAATATCCTCAGCAATGACAGTCCATTAATGTCAAGGTGCAGTAATGGAAGAATTAAATTAATGGGATTCAATGGTATCTGAGATAATGAAAAAAAGATTAAAATAGCAGGCCTTTGGGAAATACAGTAAAGGCATGTGAGTCCACTCAGTGAAGACGGAAAAATCTAATCTAATTCAGGTACACAGAAAACATCTTTTCAGTATGCTTCTAGAAATGGAAAACTTAAAACAAATGCTCAGGTGACAGAGTGACTAAATCAGAGATTAGCTTCATCAATTAAGATCTGAATTTAATTAGGCACTTATAGGTAATACTACTGACCAAATTGGTTCATTAAGTGTTCTGAAAGAAAATAGCTTAAAACAGATTCTATAGAAATTCATCCACCAAGTATAGCTAGAAAAATTGATACAGAGAAATTCAAAAGCATACCAGCAACAGCAAATGGAAAACTAGCCTAAAAGAGGAAGCCCAAAAGTCAGGTGTGGTAGAAGACACCTCTAATCCCCACCACTAGTAAACCAAGGCAGGGAGATCATGAATTCAAGGCCAACCTGGGGAACACAGTGAGACCCTGTCTTAAAAAAAAAACAACAACAACAACAACAACAACAAAACCAACCTCCATCTCATCTAGCAACAGAGTATATTTTCCCTTTCTTTTGAGAAATATTTCTTCTCAAATTTCCATAATTCTTGCACACAGTTACAACCAACTCCTCAAACTTGCAAGATGCAGAAAGAGAATTCATTTTCCCTAGCCAAAGAATCGAGCTGCTACATCTCAGCACTGAATGCCATGGTGGTGAGGGTCAAGTAGTACAGCAGGAAGAATTTCTGACAGTGTGGCTAGGTGGCAGAATAGTTTGAAACAGGTCAAAAAGGGTAGTAGCCTGCCCTCATTTATGAGTGACTGACTGAATGACACCACTTGAGCAGTCCCCCAAAAGAGAGGGAATGGAAATTACAGGAGAGTCAGTTGTTCAGTAGGTAGTGCTGGGATTATTAAGAATAATTTTCACTGCTACTACTACAGGCTGAGAAGGTGTGTGGGTGAGGGCAGGTAATAGGAGGCTGAATAACAGATGCTCCAGCACAGGGAGAAGTAGTGAGTTCTAGCGTCCCCAGCAGTAGTCCCTAGCCTTTTTGGCACTAAGGACCAGTTTCTTGAAAGACAACTTTTTCCACAGCCCAGAGGAAGCTGAGATTGTTTGGGATGATTCAAGTTCATTATATTTATTATGTGCTTTATTTCTATTATTATTACATTTAATATATACTGAAATTATTACACAACTCAGCACAATGCAGAATCAGTGGGAGATGTGAGCTTGCTTTCCTCCAATTAGATGGTCCCATCTGGGGGTAATGGGACACAGTGACACTTACAGTACATTGTTTATATCCATTATTATGGCAGTCTACTCCATAATCTCATCTTGTTTACTGTCAACACAGAAAACTCCGCTTCAAAAAGACAGAATGTTAGAAATGGAAGCAGGTTTTTCAGTGTTTCTGTGGCCATCCCAGGATACTCCACCTTGACTTTAATCTAGAAGGTTTGGAGATTTGAAGTTGCCTCAAACACATTTTCAAAGCCACTGCCACTGGCAAACTCAAACAGTGGATCTTCTAGCAAGAACAGACTCAATTCACCTGGCTTATTCACAAAAGGATGACAGATCCACTCCTTGCCAGTACAGGACTCTTTTGTAGTTGGGAAATTGTCTTGGTTACTTTTTTCTCCTTGCTGGGACAAAATACCTGACACCCAAAATTAAGGAAGGAAAGGTTTATTTTGCTTACAGTTTGTGGAGGTTTCAGCTGTACTTGGCAGATTATAAGGCAGAGTGGCACATGGCAGAGAGCTACAGCTCAGGGCACAGAACACAGCAAAAGCAACAACCACACACCAGGGCGGAATGGGGGAGGAATGGCCTCAAACAGCTTCCTCCTCTCCCTTACATATGCAAACTATCCACCCCAGGGTGGGTGTAGCTCTCACACCCAACAAACTCTAAAAGCCTGCCCCATGGCTGCTTGAGGCTTTGTGGGGACACACAGATTCAAACCATAACAGAAGTAACGCTCCAACTCTCTGAAAAGCTGCGATAGGTGATCAAATACCAGCGGGGAGAAAGAAGGCCTTGGCTCAGACTCTTGCAAAGATCCCAGTTTTTACTCCCTGCCCCCATAATTCTGGTTTGGCTTTAAAGGCAGCTGCTTTATCTGCAGACTTGAACATAGTAGTTGTTCTCCCATCAAGTGAGACTGAGTTCACTGTGCAGAGGTTGACGATGTCACATGAGTGAGCAACTTTTGTAACCGATTTCTGTGTCACTGCCAGTGGTGACTGTTTTTCTAAAACAAATGCCTGGAGAGACCCTCAAAACTCAACAATTCTGGCCAGGGGTCCACTTTCAGAAGCCACCTCACTTCTGTGTACACGAGAAGACACATGTGCTCTGTGTCCATCTCCTCACAGAAATGTGAGAATAGATGTGAGTTAAGGGTATGTACTTTAATGTGTTTGATAATTTTAATCACAACCTGCAAAATGTTGTTAAGTTCAGGCAATTTCTCTCAACTAGCCAGAATTTCTCTATAGACTGACACTGTGCACAGACTCACTTTCAGAAGCAACTTCTTTGACGCAAGTAGTAAAACCAGAAAGGCAACTGGTCAAGGCAACCACTCTGTCTGTGACTACAACAGCACAAAATGGCCAACTCAGTTTTCCTGACACACACTCATTCACCGATTTGAACAGTTCTGCAGCTGCGGTTTTGGATGGGAACCAAAGTGCACATAACTTATCCTCATGCCATTCTCCTAAAAATACATTTCACAAAAACAAGCATCACTGGCTTCCTGTCAGCACGAATAGACTTGCGAACCTGAACTTCCCAACATGGTGACTCAGTAATTCTCTGACAGCTGTGCCTCAATGTCCCGCTACTTCATCAATCCATCTAGTTATGGTGCTAGCCATAAGAGGAGCATGCACCACACCTATTGATCCAAATCCTCTCTTAAAAGTTTAAGACATATGCCCTTACCAGCATATAGAATCAACTCTTCAATAGTAAAGGGCTTCTCAGTTCAGCAAAGCAGTTAGCCACCAAGAATGAAACTCTCAG
This sequence comes from Chinchilla lanigera, assembly GCF_000276665.1. Taxonomy (NCBI): domain Eukaryota; kingdom Metazoa; phylum Chordata; class Mammalia; order Rodentia; family Chinchillidae; genus Chinchilla; species Chinchilla lanigera. The sequence continues at coordinate 2,135,785 of NW_004955489.1, forward strand.
TGCAGACATATTTTATAAAGTGCTGACCTTCAGTAATTGCTTCTATTCTTTGTGTTCACTCTTTTTCCTTCAAAAAGGCTTTTCTTTTTATGCAGTGCTTGGTCTGCATGTGGTAAAGCAGTTTTGAAGGCTGCATGGATGTTATACAAAGCATGCTGAAAAATGTAAGTCACCTGTTGCAATGAATCTGTAATTTTAGTAAGACTCTTGGTTTTTTCCTTTTATGCAGCTTTTTTTCTAGGCTGTCTTAGAGTCTCCTGCTGTCTTATCATTGGGTCTTCCCTGCTTGCATAAAAGCTATCCAGTGATGTTTGTTTTGTACTAAGCTTGGCTTGAGTTAGCTTGTAGGGTTACCCACACTGTGACTGAGACGTGTGCAATGTGGGAAAATGACACAAATGGAAGTGATAAATAAAGTAATGGGCGAGTCACATGTGGATTCTGACTTAAAGGCTGCCATCAGATGTAGCTATAAAATTGAAGCACATCAACTCACTTGCCACTACAAAGTCTGCTACCAGATGCAACTTGATTGTCACTTGCCTATTATGGTCCCTTTCTAGTTAAACCTTTTCACTAATCAATCTGTATTTGCAGCTGCTCCCCAGTGCTAGCATCACCATCTCAGCTCTTATAAGTCGTTATTCTCATAAGGAGGGTACAACCCTAGGTCCCTTGCATGCACAATTCACAGTAAGATTCATATTCCTTTGAGAGTTTAGCATAGCTGATCACACATGTGGAGGAACTCAGGTGGAACTGAAGCAGTGGGGAGAGGCTGTAAATATAGATAAAAGCTATATGATGAAGCACGCACCTGCCTGCCAATCACCTCCTGCCATACAGTCTAGATGCAGACTGATATTAGCGCATGGCCCAGGAGTCGGAGACATGTGTTCTAAAGCACCAAGGAGGGGGGACTATAGTTCATAATAATCTACTGTAATAGGGACCAGGGGATGAGGAAGGAGAAGTAAGGGGGCATAAAAATATTAAGATGTGTTATGTACATGTAGCAACTCCTCATGGTGAATGTAATTATTATGTACTTGCAAACATGTAATAAAAATGGAAATTTAAAAATAACCTATTGTGACTATTAATCATGATATATCAACTTGAATGGATTAAGAAATGCCTAGCAGATTAGCAAAGCAAAGCTTTGGGTGTGTTTGTGGATGATCAACATGTAGGCCAATAAACTCAGACTCACCCAGATATGGGTGACAGCAACCAATGGGTACAGCCCGGATGTAATAAAAAAGGGAAAAAATGAAGCATGCCTGTGTCTGAAGAGCTCAGTCTTCATCATTGCCTCTGAACAGTAGTTCTCCAGTTTTTTCAGCCTTCTAGCACAGGTGCACATTTGTGGCTCTACAGTGTGCTTCCAGGCCTCTGACATTGACTTGTGCTGCACCCTTGATCCCTCTGTTCCGAGGTTTCCACCTTCTTGGGCTAAGCAGTCACTAGCTCATCCAGCTCTCCAGCATGCAGATAGCCATCTTGGATTCTTCTGCCTAACACTGCAGGTGGCCACTGTAGACCCTTCTACTGCTGAACCAGTAAGCCTACCTAGTAAATCCCCTTGCATTATTAAACATGAATTTTCTATTGTTTCTGTTCCTCTAGAGAATTATGACACTTACCATATATTTTATTGATAACTAGACAGAAAGCCAGGTGTGATGGCACATGCCTATTATTCTAGTACTCAGGAGGCGGAGACAGGAGGATTGTTGCACATTCAAGGCCTGCCTGGGCTACAAGGTGAATTCAAGGTCAGCCTGAACTATATAGCAAGACCTTGTCTCAAGAAAACCCTCAAAAAATGCAATGAAAAGCAAGACAAACACTCCAAACACAAAACAATGAGACAGAAACATTAACTGCTCTGATTTGATCACTACATATTGTATACAAATACCACATTATACCCCCAAAATATGTCTTCTAAAAGTCTTGTTAGAGATGAACTCATGATGTTAACTCGGGACTTATTTTCGCTTACATTTTGATAGGTAATGGAGTAATAATAACAGTAACTGGAATTAATGTGCTGGATGTGAGGCAATTCTAATTTCAACAGTAACATTCTGATAGATTAAAAATATATTTTGGATTCTTAATGATAAAATCAGTTGTTCCCATTTTTCTAGATTATTTCAAGTTTATTAATTCTTATTTTTTAAACAATATAGTATAATTAGGAATGTTTATACTTATATGATTTAATTTTACATATAAAGATCATCCATATATGCAAATACATGAACATTTAAGAAAAGATCAGAAAAGTTAATTGTGTCACGCAAGCTAGGTGTGGTAATGTATGCCTGTAGTCACAGCTCTAGGGAGGCTGGGGCTTGAAGACCATGTACTCGAGGCCAGCCTAGGCAATATAGCAAGTTAGAGGCCAGACTGGACTACACAGTAAGACACTCTCAAAAAGAAAAAAATTATGTCACATAAATACTTAGCACCGTCCTCAGCTTATGCATTACCTGACTCACACAATAAAATGTGAGTATGATGAGAAGCACAGCAGGCTGCTCCAGAGCTGTAGAAAGTCTTAGAAACTAGAGGCACTAAGAACCACGGAGGATGGTACACAAGATGTGGGCTGAACCTAACAGTAGGTACATAAAAGCCTGCACAATGAACAATAAACACCTTTACCCCAGCTATGTCCTCCACAATGCAACGGCAAGTGGAAACACTAAAATGACCCCCAGGATTTGGAGGCAGATTTATTTTACATTGATGGTCACTGATCAGGATCATTCCTAAAATATCAGGCCCTGATCTCTGGTGTCTCTTACATGGGATAAGCAAGCAGGAAGTACAGAGACAGAATGGCTTGTCAGTTGAGGACTGGTTTATACAATGTGCATCATAGTGACCAGCTATGCACCACGGCAACTAGAGATTTCTAAAAGACAGGAGCAACTGGATCTGGAACAGGAACTATTACCTAGGCAATAGCAAGCAGAAGTATACTGGCTGTTACAGGTACAAACACTCCATTAAAAGGTATCAGCCCTGGGAAGAAGAGGAGGCATCAGACTGAAAGCAAAAGGATTAGGTTAAGATGAAGGACTACTATCTAGAATATGTAAAGAACTAAAAAATATCAGACCCCTCAAATTTAAAGACCCAACCCAAAAATGGGCAGCTGAAATGAATAGATACTTCTCAGAAGAAGAAATATAAACAGCAAACAAAAACATGAAAAAATATTCAACATCACTGATCATTTGCGAGATGCAAATTAAAACTGAGATTCCATCTCACCCTGGAAAGAACGGCTATTATCAAAAAATCAACTAATAACAAATGCTGGAAGGGCTGTGGGGAAAAAGAAACCCTTCTCTACTGTTGGTGGGAGTGTAGTCTAGTGCAACCACTGTGGAAATCACTGTAAAGATTCCTCAAAACTCTAGGACTAGAGGTTCCATTTGACCCAGCTATTCCCCTTTTTGGTATCTTCCCCAAAGAATCAAAAGCATCATACTATAGTGATATATGCACACCCATGTTTACAATGGCACAGTTTGTAATAGCTAAATCTTGGAAACAGGCCAAATGCCCATCAACTGATGGCTGGATAAAGAAGATGTGGGTGTTTTTATATAATGGAATATTACTCTTCCATAAAGAAGGATAAGCTGGAGACATTTCTAGGTAAATGGATGCTCCTTGAGGCCATACTCTTAAGTGAAATAAGTCAGACACATGTATTTAAATATCACATTGTGGACTGGGGATTTAGCTCAGCAGCACAGCACCTGCCTGGCAAGTGCTAGGTAGTGAGTTCGATTCCTGGTACCGGGAAAAAAAAAAAAAAAAAAACCATAAATATCACATTGTTTCTCTGGTGTGAGAAATTGAATGTAAATAAGTACCAAAATGTATAAAAGATATTGTGAAATAGGAAAAAAATGTCCAATTGGGAAGGGGAACTACAGGAAGGGGAGAGGGAAAGGAAGAGAAAAGAAAAAAGATGATGAGAAAAGGAAAACATGGAAACAAAGGTTTGTAAACAGGGAGGGGAAGGAGAGTACAAGGGAAAGTAGGGAAACAGGGAAAAAAAGAATCAAGTTATATCATGTACAGGTGCAAATTCCCTAGAATGAATGTGATCATGTATACCTAAAATGTACCAATAAACTTAATTTTAAAAAAAAGAGGATTAGGTGAAAATCTCTGTATGACCAATGATAAAATGTTCAGCTGCCTTTTATTACTGCATTCCAAGACTGCCAGCAGCCAAGTACTATAACACACTTCTCACCAAAAATAGGATGATGAGGGTAATAGAGGATTCTTCTGAACAAACACAGAGTGTCCTTAGAGACTATATTGATAAACACCGACATGTGGAGGTCCCAAAGAAATGACTGCTCTCCTCCCCAGGTAACCAACAGTGAAGACCAAGTGCAGCCCAAGTATACAATGTTTAATCTGCCTATCTATGCATCAGTCTTACATGTGACAATGAACATGAAAGACCAGACAAAAGGAAACAGGTAAGTAAAAAACAACTAAAAAGGTTTTAGGTAAAAGAAAAAGCAGCATATTCTTTGTAATGAAAAGATGTTAAAATCACAAAGAACAAATGCTTTAAGAATCAGAGACTGAGAAACTATTTGATAATTTAAAATGTGATAGCAGAAAGTCAGTAAGTAAACTCAAAGACAAAGTAAAAAAATACAGGTGTAAAATAACTGAAAAAATAAGAAAAATATGAAAACAAACTAGAATATTTAATGTCAAACTAACAGGCATTCCAGAAAAAAATGGAAACTATAAAACAAATGATTCACGAAATTTTCTTTAACTAAAGAAAAGAGCATTCAGACTAAAAGGCTACCCCATACCTGGTATTAAGAAAGAAAGTTGTACCCAAGGCAGGTTATTATAAATAACTGCACAACGCAGGGTGAGAAGAACAGTATATTCAAAACTTGCAAAGAAAATAAATCTAAAAATGAATAAAAACCAAAATAGTGCAGATGTCTTAAGTAGCATTGTAAGTGAGAAGACAACAGTGTACAAGTTTCAAAATTCTAAAGGAAGCCAGGGGTGGTGGCGCACACCTGTAATCCCAGCACTCAGGAGACTCAGGCAGGAGGATCGCTGTGAGTTCAAGGCCAACCTGGGCTACACAGTAAGTCCAGGCCAGCCTGAACTACACAAAAAAACTCTGTCTCAAAAGAAAAAAAAATTTCTAAAGGAAAATGATTTCTAATGTAGTATGCCATACTAGCCAAACCACTCATCAATTAGGAAGTTAGAATAAAGATATCTTCATATGTGCAGCACCTCAAAAATGTGCAGTACCTCCAATGTACAGATTTTCTGGAAGCCACTAGAAGATATGGTCTACACTAAAGTGAGGAAGCAATCAAAAAGAAAACCATTGATTTTTATATGCTTACATGCTTTAATTACTTTCATAAAAAATTAAAGATACTGTGATGATCAGACCAGAGTTAGAGTAATGATTACAGGTTTTAGATTTCAATGAGATTTGAATGCTCAATCTTCTAATGGCGCTTCATCCCCTAAAATAAAGTCAAAACTGCCTTTAGCTCACTAGTTAAGATCCTAAATAATATAAACCAACTTAATCTTTTAGTCTCACATTTTACCACCACCTCCAACACTACTACTACTACTACTACTACTGCTATCCCACATAAGCTTTCTCAGACTCTGCAGAATGATATTTTCTGTTAAACAGCTACTTTTCTATCGCTTTATGCAGCATGGTAGACAAGGAAAAATATAGTAGCATAAACTAGTGGTACATTGCAGTGAAACAGCAAAGGGAATTCTACTATAATATATTCATCCTCTATGAATGAATATAGGAATATATAATTATACTATAAATAATTATCCTGTAAATAGGATTAACTATATCTAGACTGTATAGATTTGTGCCAGTTAACCTTAACTGTGTCAACTTGACTAGCTTAAGAAATGTCCGTGGAATTAATAAAGCACATTTCTGGGTGTGACTAGGTAGGTCATGGATGTGTGGCTGTGGATACTCTTCTAGTCTCTCACCCCCTTTTCTCTGCTTCTCTTCTCTGTTCATTTTTGTATTTTTTCAGCCACTATGAACTAAGAATCTTTGTTCTGCCATGCCCTTGTGCCATAATATTTCTGCCTTGAAGCCAGCCAACTATGGACTAAATTCCCTGAAATCATGTGCCAAATTAAACTTTTCCTCCTTTATGTGGTGCATATTGCATATTGTGTCCCAGCTATGGGAAAGCTAATACAGAAAATCATTACCAAGGAAGTGTGCTCAATGCTGTGACTGCAGCTGGCCATGTGGTTTAGAAGCCTTAAGAACTGATTTGTGGGGAGAATATGGAAAAGGTCTGGAGATGCAGGCTGAAGAAGCCTTGTAACGCAGCCTCATGGGTGATTCTTGTGGAAACTCAGAAGCCCCAGAATCCTGACAGGCATGCAGACAGTAAAGGCCAGGCTCAGGAAGTTTCAGTTGGGAACAAGGACAACTGGCAGCTGGACTAACGCTTGTATGCGTTATACTCTGGGGAAAAAAAAAAAGTTTACATGTTGTTATTGTCTTGAGACTCTGTAGAAGACTGGTGTTAAGGGTAGTAGACTAACTGATCTGGAAGAGAAATTCAAAGACACACAATACTGTAATAAGCCTGAGGCATAGGTACTGCTGGCTACTTTTAGCAGATTTATAGTGATAACAGGGCAAAAGGCAGAGCAGAAAAATTTAAATTTTGACTGTGTCAGTAACTTTCTCATCACTGGGCCAAAATACAGTAATACCTCAGTTCACAAATGCTTCTGTTCATGAATAATTCAGTTTGTGAACAGAAGAAGTCAGCAAAATTTTGCTTCCATTCACAAACTCCCATCAGGTGACAAACACGACTACAGCCATCTTTCCCACATGAACATGAATGTGGCCGTCTTCCCCAGAAGAAGAGGTTTATTAAAGAAGGAGTAATTTATTTTGGTTCATGGTTTTAGTTCACTGTCAGTATGCTCCAACGCAAAAGAAGATGGTAGAAGGGTCTAATGGAAGAAAAGATGTTCAGCCAAGAACCAGAGAGACAAAGGAGGACTGGGAGGTAAAAAACACACTCTTCCAGGTACTGGCTCCAGTTACTCACCTCCAACAAGGCTCCACCTCCTAAGAGCATAGTTAGCTACTACATTAGGACCCCCCCTCCCATGATCCAATTATCTTTCACACCTGAGAATTTGAGGAACCATTTTTAGATCTAAACCATAACACGAAGGAACCAGGTGTAAATACTGAGCCAAAGAAAATATGTTTTCTGATGAGATTAGTGTCATTAAAAAAGAATCAGGTACTTTCTACAGGAGTAAGAAGACAGATACCTTGACAGCATCTTAGACATAAGCAAGACTCCATTCATCACAGGCTCTTCATTGGACCACACCTCCTAATTTCTAATCATCTTTCAATAATGCCACTAAATTATGAATCCATCAATGGATTAATCCACTAAATTAGAGCCCTAATCAGTCTTCAAAAGTGAGGGAAAATGCCAGCGAGGAAGAAGCTAGAAACAAGTCCCCAAGATCACACCGCAATGACCACTCCATTCAACCAGACCCTGCTTCCTAAGTTCCCATCACCTCCTAGCATCATCAAGTTATGAATCCATCAAAGGATTAGTTCGCTGATGAAGTAAAGCCCTCGTGACACAATCACCACCAAAAAGCTCCACCTCTATACAAAGCAGCCTTTTGAGGGACATTTTAGATTCAAACCATAAAACAGTGAATGCTAAAACCAAGTGTAAACTTTTGATTTCAGAAAAGAGCTCCCTTATTTGAGGAGGGACTCCTAGAAAATTGGTTCCCCAGAATTCATTTCACTCTTCAGCAACAAGGCATGGAGTGGCTGCTACAGTCATAGTCCAAGGGGGCCCAGGTAATGCTCCTGCTGAGAGCAGACCTTGACGTTGTTCATGTGATGCTGGTTTTACCAGCATGCAGAATGCAAGATTTGTGGAGTCAAGAAGGCTTCTATCCAGATTTCAAAGGAAAGCCTGGGAGGCCAGGCAAGTAGCCGCTGATAGGGCAGTAGATGAAGCTACAGAATGAATCCAAAGGTGCAGCAGAGAGTCAGGAAATTAGCGATGCCAGGAACATGGAATGTCTACTGAGGAAAACTGTGGGTGGTGAACAGAGCAAGTCCCAAAAGAAAGCCATGTCAGCTGCAAACAGCAAGGCATAGGAGTAGGGCCATCTAAGCTCTTTAGAGGTCACATTTTACCAGTATGTGCCCTGACTGACAGATATGGAGCTATAAGTCTTAATATGTACCCTACTTTAATCTTGATCTGATCTGATTCTTTCTACCTCCTATTACTCCCTTTTGAAATGGGAATGTTTACCCTGTGACACTGTATCTTGGGATTATATAATGTGTTTTGTTTCTTCTAACACTGATTCACAGCTAAGAGTTTGCCTTGAGTCTCAGAAGTGACTGATTTGGACATTTTTTTAGCAGTGTTATGACTGTTGAGATTTTGGAAAGGGATTATTTCATTTTAGGTTCTATGCAGTTATGTCATGTTAGATGGAATTATAAACTTGTTATTGTCTTTATTTGGTGATTAAGTATTGGCTTTAGGAAGATGTGTTTGGATGTCAAGTTGACAGGTGGAATGACATGACAGTTAACCTTAGGTATGTCAAATCAGTTGGTTTAAGAAAGCAAGCCCAGGCCATTGGTAGAGGACACTTCTGTGTGTGTCTAGATGGGTCACAGAGGTGTCACATTAAGTACTGTGTATGAACCCTGGCCCTGCCTCTCTGGCACTGTTCACCTGCTCTGCTTCCCAGCCAATATGAACAAAGTATCTTGGTTCTGCCACATCCTTCTGCCATGATGTTTCTGCCTTTGACAACACAACCATGGACTAAATTCCCTGAAACTTTGTGCCAAATTAGACCTCTCCTCCTATACACTGTGAGTGTTGGGCAGTGTGTCTCAACAGTGTGAAATAGTGTGAAAGGCAGTACATGTTTTGGTGTAATTTGGCTTTCTCTGATCTAGATTGTTATTTTGTGTAAATGGAAATATAATATTTATAGTCACATAGGATATTGTATAAAATTATAATACCAGTAAGTAGTCAAAAAGATATAAAGATATCATTAGAATGACTTTAATATTTAATAACACCTAACACTTAAAGGTAACATTAGATGTAGATTAAATTTTAATAAAAAGGAAACATAACTTTCAATGGGCATATGAAATTATTTTTATTTTAAAAAGTTAATTAGCAAACCTCAGTAACCTTCTGTTAGCAACCAACTGAATAGACTCTTGAGTATTTATGATACTTTCTAGCCATCAGCTGTTATTTATTAGTTTTAGAGTAATGCTTTGTTTCCATGCTTTAGAACCCTAAAATTGGCTCCAAATAGTTTACTACAGGAGAAAAATTCATGATCCTGTATATATTAAAAATTCTAGCCAAGTGTAGGGGCACATGCCTGTAATCCCAGCACTTGTGAGGCTGAGGTATCACCATGAGCTTAAGGCCACCCTAGGCTACACAGAGAAACCCTGTCTCAAAAAAAAAGGAAGAAAGAATGAAAGAATGAAAGAGAGAGGGAGGAAGGAAAAAAGGAAGAAAGAAAGAAAAAGAAAGGAAAGAAAGGAAGGAAGGAAGGAAGGAAGGAAGGAAGAAAGAAAGAAAAAGAAAGAAAGAAAGAAAGAAAGAAAGAAAGAAAGAAAGAAAGAAAGAAAGAAAGAAAGAAAGAAAAGAAAAGAGAAAGAAAAGGTTGATTCTATAATAGGTTGATTCTATAATTAGCTCATGGTTTCAATCAGCTAGTTTGACTGGCTCCATTGTTATAAGCCTGTTTTAAGGAAGAAAGTAGAGCAGCTTACCTCATGGTAGCTGTCTTAGTTACTTTTCTCTCATTGCTGAGACAAAACATCTGATGCCCAAAATCAAGGAGGAAAGGTTTATTTAGCTTACAGTTTGTAGAGGTTTCAGTCTGTAATCAGCTGACTCCAAGGCAGGGTGGCAGGGCACAGGGTCAACACTTCAAAGCAGCAAAGACAGCAAAAGTAACAAGGGCACAAGGGGGAAAGCAAGAGTCTTCTCTCTTATACTGTAAGCAGGCTACTCCCCACCTGAGGGCGGGTGTAGCACTTCTCTTGCACAGGCTCAAGATGTTTACAGTGAGGACCCTCTCCCCGCTGCTGATTCACTTAAACTTCTACACTTCTCAAGTTGACACAATGAATCAACCATTACAACTTCCTGGATCATAAACAGCTACCCAGGACATGTTCTACAAACCCTAGGATGTAGAACTGCTGCATTACTTAGTTAAGCTTCTAAACCTCTCAAGTTGAAACAATGTACTAACCATTACAGTAGCCAAAAACCAGAGAGAGTGAGACAGCCACAGAGAAAGGGACTGGGATGACCAAAAGGTCATCCCCAAGGTCATACCTCCACTACCCACTCTCTTCATGAGATCACACCTCCTAATTTTTAGTCATCTTCCAGTAACGCCACTAAATTATGAATCCATCAATGGATTAATCCACTAAGTTAGAGCCCTCATGATCTAATCAGTCTTCAAAAGCAAGGGAAAATGCCAGAGAGGAAGAAGCTAGAGGCAAGTCCCCAAGATCACACCGCAATGATTACCCCATTCAACCAGACTCTACTTCCTGAGTTCCCATCACTTACCAGCACCATCAAGTTATGAATCCATCAAAGGATTAGTCCATTGATGAGGTAATGCCCTTGTGACGCCATCACCATGAAAAAGCCCACCTCTATACATAGCAGCCTTTTGAGGGGCATTTTAGATTCAAACTGTAAAACAGCAAATGCTAAAACCAACGGGAATAGGGAAGTCACAGCATCTCAAAGCATCAACCCAGGAATTACTGACTTCCTAGAATAGGAAAAGAGACCTTGAAAATTGAGCAGTTTACTGGACACCATACACTTAAACCAGGATCGTAAAGGCCCTGACATAGTGCACTGACGTACTTCACTTATGGAGTACTCCTGCCAAAGTATTAACCTGACCTCAGAGTCCCAATTCTTGAGCTACAGTCAATATATATTTGCCAATTATGGCATCTTAAAACATCTGTAATATTCTCAGGCTATTTAATCAGAAATGCACTGGAAATAGAAACTACATTAAAATCTTCAAAATAGGGTACATGGAGAAGAGATGACTAAATAATGAAGGAAAAAAACTATCTCTAAAGTAAGAGAAATTCACATGCTTTTTAATTTTTTTGGCTACTTTAACTTAATAAACATTATCAGCTCTCTTTTCAGGTGGCACCTTCTTTGACAGATGCTAGGCAAAGAAGAACGAATAAGGCAAAGTAGCTACAACCTTTTTTCTTTTCATAAAAATTTCTAATTATAACAAATCCAATGATAAAGCAGTATTTATGTAAATTCTGGTTTAAAAGTGATGGGTCTAAGTTAATAAGAATTATCATTTAACTATAGCCATCAGTATAATAAAACCATATTAATATAAAATAAACATCATATTAATTATAGAAGTAATGAAAAACAGGGCATCCAGAACCAAAATACCTACTTTGAATCCTGAGTCTACCACCTTCCAGCTGTATGATGTTAACAAACTTTTACAGTTTCCTCATTTGTAGAATGAGTATGATAATACTACTTAACTAGACAGAAGACATGAAGATTAAATGTGGTAAGGAACACAAAGATCTTATTAGAATATTATTATGGTCATGTCTGGATGTCCCCCCAAAGCCTCATGTGGTCTCGCAGGGGAAGGCTTTTCAGAGGTGGCTAAATCTAGAGTTGGTGCTTGATTCATGGTCCAATGCCAGGATTAAGGCTGTGAGTGCTACACCACCCCCTAGGGCATTTAGTCTACACACAATGTAAGGCACGGAAAGAGACTTGTACTGCCCCCTTTGCTTTTGCTGTCTTCCATCACCATGAACTGTTGTCCCTCTGCCATGTGCCAACCTGTCTTGCAGCAGGAGATTATGGACTGAAACCTCTACAAACTGTGAACTAAATAAATCTTCCCCGCTTTAACTTTGGTTGTCAGGTATTTTGTCTCAGCAATGAGAAAAGTTACTAAGACAAATATTAATAACAACATATAGGTTTTCAGTGAATTATCCGTAATAATAAAATCTGGAAGTGCTCTAAATGTTCATCAGTAAGTGAATGGACAGGCAATATGAGGTATTCCTATTCAAAATACAAGTCAGTATGCTACATCAACAGATGCGCCTCAAAGATACAATGTGAAGTGAAGCAGCAAGTTACCACAGGTTTCATCTTTTATGGACCGTCCAGAGAAGGCAAATGGATGGAAAGAGTCTGAGAAGGAAGGTGAGAGTGGAGAATAACTGTCCATGGGCACGAGCGAGCCGGCTGGTGAGTGATAACACCCTAAATAACACACAATGGCAGTTCTACCACACAGTAACATTATACTGAATCACACACTCGAGATGATTAAATTTCATCTAAAAATATAACTAAACTTCTTTTTTAAATATAGTGAAACGTGCTTAATATGTTAGCAATGATTATAAATCAAGTAATTTTCTTTGTACTATGTAATTTATATTATCAAATTAAGATATAAAAATAAATTTCCTAAAGACAAATAAATGTACAATAACATTGGCTAAATACTTGAGAATTAATGAAAATACAAGTACAAATCAATGCATAATAAAAGTTGCTAAGCACTTCAGAATTAATGAAAATTAATAAATTTCCTAAAGATTAAAAGTTCTGTAGCTGCAATAGTTATACCTAGAATAGAAATAAAGAATACAAAATATTTTCTGAGACTTATAAAATCTAGTTTTTGAACATAATAGGATTTTACTCATTTATTGCTATTTATTATCGATAAATATACTTCCAAAATGCTACCTTAAAATTTTACTCTAAACCAAACTACAGGAAGATGTACTTATCAAATGCTTCATTTGATAAAATATGTTTTAAATATAAATTCTAATGTTCATAAGAAAAAGTTCCCTACACTGTGGAAATCAGTTCGGAGATTTCTCAGCTAACTAGGTCTAGAGGTCCCATTCAACTCAGCTATTCCCCTTCTGGGTATTTTCCCAAAGATCTGAAAACATCATATCACAGCGATATATGCGCACCCATGCTCACAGCAGCACAATTTGTAATTGCTAAATTGTGGAAGCAACCCAAATGTCCATCCACTGAGGATTGGATAAAAAAAGTTGTGGTACTTTTATATAATGGAATATTACTCAGCTATAAAGAAAGATAAGCTCGAGGCTTTTATAGGTAAATGATCAGAACTAGACACCATACTCATAAGTGAAATAAACCAGACCTGCATGGGTAAGCATCATATTGTCTCACTAGTGTAAGACCTGAAAGAGCAAATAAAAACTAGGAGGTATGATAGACATTGTGAAATGAAAGGAAAATGCTCAAAAGTAAAGGGCAACTGTGGTGTGGGAAAAGAGAAGGGAAAGAAGGGGAAATTATGTAAGAATGTATGTACAGGATAGCTAACATTGTTGTACTACTGTCTTCTATTGCTCTACAGAAAGGAACAGTTAATGATTGCTTGTTCGATCTATCTTGTATGTCTCTATTTGTTTTCCTGAGAAACCACTTTGAAGATATCAATAAGTACTACAACAACCATGGTTAATTTCCTACAACTTTGTCTGTAACTCTGGTTGTATTGTTCTTATGCTATTTTGTAAATGGATGTCTGTCTGTTAATATGTTTTCCTTCTTTTATTTTTTGAAATAAAAAAAAGAAAAAGTTCCCTATTTTAAAAAAATATGAGTTCCTTTATAAATGAGTCACAATCATCATTTCATGGTATAGTTTTCCTTTTTCCATCTGGATATATTTATGTGGTATTTTAAAAACATTTTATTTTTATTAACATGTATTAATTATGCATATTAATGGGGTTCAGTGTGGTATTTCAACACATGCATGTAGCACACAGTGATCAAATCCAGCCTCCCTTTATACATCTGCCGTCTTATTTATTAATGTAATTTTACTTTTACTTCAGAGACAATAAGCGGCTAGAGGAAGTTTTTTACAAAGGCTTCATCTCAGAGGACTAGGTATCTCTTCAAAAGCGTTAGTAGCATTATTCTCTTTTTAAAGTTCATTTTATCTGAATGCAAAAAAGGAAAGAAAAAGGAAAAAAATATTTCATTCCTTAAAGCATACTCAACTTACAAACTTTTAAATGTGTGTGACATGAAAGGGTATTAAATAAATAAACTCTAAATTACAATCATGCACCTAATGTTTTTATAAAAATGTAATTAATTTAGAAAAAGCATTTACTTTGTATTTAGCACTATTTTGATTAAATACATCTTGGTTTGACAAGATTTTACTACTCATGGGGGAAATATTTTGCCGACTAATTTACACAGATGAAATTAACTTCGTTTATGCCACATTGCAAACTTTTAAATGAGTAAGAGCAGCTCATAGCCAGTTTTTAAAAATCAAGAAAATGGAAAAATTTATCAGTATTCAGTGAGATGATACACTTTATTGCAAGAATCATTTCCTGGGACCAGGGATAGAGCTCAGCAGCAGAGCACTTGCCTGGCAAGCACAAGGTCCTGAGTTTGATTCTTAATACCAAAAAAAAAAAAAGAAAAAAAAATTTCCTGGAAATTTCAACTTAGAAAAATGTCTAAGCAGCAAGATGTCTTTACTATCAAAGTTACTCAATCCAGAAAAAATAAATGTATCACACTTGCTGGGAGAAATACTGTAGTAAGCTCTAAAACTGAATCCAAAGATTTCTACTACTTTGACTCAATAAATGATTCATCTTAAGCAAGAAAGCTTTCCACAAAAGGATAGAGGCTAACAATGGCTTAACTAGAAGAAAAATTCTGAAGTGAAAGTTTTTAGATTATTTTTTATTAGTACGTTTGCAATGCATCATGTTCACATTCCTTGTATCGAATTGACACATAATGCATCTTAATTCCTTTTTCATTCCCTTCCCCTCCCCTGCTTCCGCCTCCCTCCATTTCTTGATCCCTCAAATGGGAAGGGGATCAAGAAATGAAATGAAATTTTTAAAGGCTCTCAAAAAATTATTTAAATTCATTATAAAGCTTCAGATCTAGAGCTTGTAAAACAAAATGTCTCTATCTATCTTCATTTCTGTGTTAGCAAAAAAAAAAAAAGAGCTACCTTAAGTCAAGAAAAATATTTAAGAAAATGTGAGGAAATATGTCATTCAAGCCAAGAAATAATAAAAAAATTAATCTCAAAAAGGGCATGAAACAAGACTTCTCCAGGGACCCAAGGACAGGAGTTTAGGCACCTTCTGGAACACTGGACCAACCAAGTACATGCAATGCAGACCTGAGTGATAGGGGCCCTTTTGTTAGAAATTAGAATTCCTAGAAGGGTAAACTGATTGAAGTTGAGAAGCCACTACAAGAGGAATATACTTTCTAAGACTTTATATACTCCTTGTTCCCATTACTGTAATTTACCTTCTCAATATTATCCTAACCAAAGATGTACAACAGTCTGTGAGGCGTATTTAATTGCATTCAGTAGACAGTAAAACTAGAGTATCAAGTTTTATATATCACCTACATAGTTATGATTTCCAAATTCCTACTTTCAGCTGAGAGCTTTCACCTGCATGACCAGACTTATACTGCACAGTGAATGGCCAACCTGATACTAAGTCGGTATCTCAAAGTCTTAACACATCCAGAAAAATTATTATTCCTTCCTATGCTCTTTCTTATATCATGTGCACTGCTCAACCAGAAGACCAGGGATCTATAGCCTAGGTTCATTTACTGTCAGTCCCCATACTGAACTCAAATTTTGTAGATTATAATTCCAAAATATGTCTCAGATCTTCCTAGAAGAAAGTGGAGACATGTCTAATATTACCATAACTACATCCTATTGAACAACTTCCAGTTCTTTTCAAAACTCAAAATCCTCTCTAAATGGCCAGTCTAACCCAGTACATAGTTAGGTTAACTTGTTTCATTGTGCTTTTATGGTTTTAAGAAATATATTTTAAATTTAGTTTGGGTTATCACATAAAACAAGTTAGCTAGAAGTCTAGCTTCTATCACTGTCCCTGCAAGAGGACTGAGACAGATCCCTGGACTGCCTTGCTTGACCCAGCTCTTGAATATCTACAGAATATGCACTGTCAGAATGCCAACATCTGTGTTAAAAGAACTTTCCAGAACAACCAGGGCAATGACCTCACTGTTCTAGAGCAGGATGTCCTGAAATGCTTAGCTCAATGATCCCAGTAGCACCAGGGGTATAAAACCCAAAGCAGGTGCTTCCGAGGCTCTTTGGTAAGTGTGATGGGCAGCAGGCACAGATGAGAGTCCATCTGCTCTGAGCAGCTTCCCTGAGCCTTGGACAACTTCCTTACCTTGATTCCTAGGTTTCTTGCAATGTCTGCAAATAATAAACTTTCTCTGTCTGATTTCTGAGCATTTCCATCTCACCAGCCCCAAGGGGTAGAGGACCTCTGCAGTTGCCTCTACCTCATTCCCTCCCCTCCTCAAAGGTAATATTTTTAAAGGTTTAGATTTGTCTACCATTATTTTTAAATATGAGTAAATGCAAATACATCCTTTTATTAAATAAAAGACAGTGTTACTACACAGGGTCTGAGGAGGTCCCCCAAAGAGAAGACAGGAACCTCAACTTGCTGAGCAGAGTAAGTTCATTCTCTCATCAAAGAAAAGCATTTCAAGGTGCCTCAGTGACAGGCACAGGTGGATTTACTAGGTAGTTAGAAAACTAGCAAAAATAGGGAAGGGATGTCAGCTTGAGGAGCTAAAGGAGGCACAGCTCTTGTTCCAGAGGAGATCAGCATTTAAGATTAGGTGAGGTGGGCGGGGCACAGCTGATCATTATCTCAGTTGTGGTACAGCAAGATGGCTCCAGAAGTCCTTACAGCTTGAGAGGGTCACTTAGTCTCCCCGAGATCACTGATTCTGCCTGGTGCAGTCTCAGTCTTATGGAGTCTCTTCTGGAATCTAAGGTGCCATTGGTTTAGGGCAATGATTAGAGACTTCTATACACTCACTGTAGTTAAATATCCCTATAAATCCCTTACCTTAGTGTCCTCAGTCTTCAAGGCAGGTAAGATAGCTTATGTAAACTCAGGATTAATTAACCTTCTTTTGCCAACTTGAGAAAGACACTCCCTAAATGATTAACACCCCTATCTGTAGAGGTGAGCAAGGATCTGACCCAAAGTTTTAAGGTAACAAAGGAGACAGATACAAAAATGAAGGTTAAACTTTGTTCTGTTCTTAGTTATTTACTGGGCATCTGTAGGCCCAAATGAAGAGTCACTGTTTTGTTTTGTTTTACTTTAACAAAAACTGCTTTTAAATCCCTGGTGGCCTTAGGGGGGGGGGGGAACCCAAGTCATTTAATGAGTATAGGTCAAAGGCAGGAGCTGGTTTGTATTCTGTCCCTATGGTGCTCTCTGACTATGTCAGTGGAATACTTTGTGAACTGTTCTACACCTTATTTTATGTTAGACACCTCTGAATAACAGGATAAATATTTAGCATTTGTGTCACCTCCTATTCTACACACATACTTCCTCTACGAAAGATTTGCAGGGGGGTAAATTACAGAACTGCACCTGTTTTACTAACCCAAATAAATGGCCAGCTCACGGCTGACAATTCAGGCACTCTGAGGTAGGAGATTAGATTAGGGTGGCAAAAGCTGGCTGGGGAAGTGGGCATGACCTGTTAACTACAAGATCCTGGACACATGTGGAGAACAGGTCCCGAAGTTCCGCACAGACTTTTCACTAGAACTCAAGAAGGTTTTCAATAGGATGGCCTGGACTTGATGTCAGCATGAGGCATGGGATCTCAATACTGCCTCAGAGCTCAGATGTAGAAGTTCTCCTGGACTTCCTCAAGCTATGGACAGCATAAAAGAAAGGCAGCCCTGAGGAGCCGGTGCCATCGCAGCTTTCCACAGCAGCCAACCCTGTTTCCCAGAAGCAGCAAGTACTTTTGTTTTTATTTTCTCCCTCTTTTCCCATTTACTTGGTCCAAGCCCTCTCTATAGAGTTTCTCCCCTACTCTTCACTTTTAATTTCAAGAACAAACTGTGCCACTGCTTTTTGCTCCAATTGTTCAATTCTTTGTTCAAGATGAGAAGAACGTGGAATCCAACTCCGAAGGAGAGGTGAGCAATCCAGAACCTGGTAACATTTAACTGGAAGCCACTTTTTAGAAGCTATCTACACAATAACAACACCACTCAAAAATACCCTTGGTTTGCTCCTTTGGAAAACCATCTTTGAGGCTGTCTGGAACCTAATCAAGTATAGACATTCTTCATTTAAAGACTAGGTAGTGTTCTTGAAACTAGGTTGCTAAATGAATCTGTTCCTCAATGAGGAATGGTATATAGTACGTACATTACATTATTCAGAATAAAGAAATGGTCAAATGAACCCCAACTTGATGACTTTTCTTTTATTTGCATAACTCTTACCTTCAGCATTATAGTGTATAACAGAACATAAAACTACAGTACTGAACTATGCAGTGAACAAAAAGTATAGTACCGTATAAACAAAGTATACTGGACAAGAAAGATTGAGAGATTCCATTTCACCCCAGAAAGAATGGCTACCATTAAGAAATTAACCAATAACAAATGCTGGTGGGGCTCTGGGGGGAAAGGAACCCTCCTCCACTGCTGCTGTGAGTGTAGACTGGTGAAACCACTGGGGAAATCAGTGTGGAGATTCCTCACAAAACTAAGATTAGAGGTCCCACTTAACCCACAGCTCTTCCCCTACTGGGTATTTTTCCAGAAGAATTAAAAACATCATACCACAGCTCTCTGTTTATAGCAGTGGAATTTGTCATAGCTAAATCTTGGAAACAACCCAAATGCCCATCAGCGGAGGAATGGATAAAAAAGATGTATTTTTATACAATGGAGTATTACTTAGCTATAAAAAAAGATAAACTTGAGGCTTTTATAGGTAAATGGATACAGCTAGAGACCATACTCATAAGTGAAATAAATCAGACCTGCATGGGTAAACATCATATTGTCTCCCTAGTGTAAGAATCTGAAAGAGTAAATAAAACTCAAAAGATACAGTAGATATTGTAAAAGGGAAAGAAACTGCTCAAAGGGAAGGAACAACTAGGATGAGGGAAAGAAGAAAGAAAGAAGGGGAAAAAATACACATGTATATACAAGGATAGCTGGGATAATTGTATGGCTGATGTCTATTATTTATTGAAGGAACACTTAATGCTTAAATTTTTTTCTTCCTGACCAATTTTGCATGCTTATATCTGGTAATCTGAACAACTGATTTTAAGACAACAATATGCAATATAACAACCACTGTCAAATTCCTACCATCTTGCATAGTGAAGCTCCATATCATTTCTAATGTTTTTTTAAATTTTTTAAATTCTCTAATGGTTTGATCAATCTTGCATTCTTACATCTGGTAATTTGAGAAACTTCGTTGAAGATAATAATATGTAATGTAACAAATTTGTTAATTCCTATCATCTTGTTTTGAAATTCTGTATCGTTTTTGTGTTGTTTTGTTTTTGTCTTTGTTATTTTGTTATTGTTTTTTCTCTTTAAAATAAAAATTTAAAAAAGACACTGAGGCTCCATAAACAAGATGTACAGAACTGCACAACAGAAGAAGATAGGTCGTAAGTCCGAATGGTGAGTCATACATCCAAACAGTGTGCCTTGGTCATGAGTCCCAAGAGCTGTATCTGTTAAATATATTCCTGTGTTAAATGAGGAACATCTGTAGTTTGCACAGGTCCCACCTCACACCCATCCAAAGACCCAAGAGTTAAGTCCCTCTCTGGTTGCTTTTAGAGCCTGCATAGGGGACGCCCTAGAATTATAGACAGTTAAGTTAGATTAATGTGCAGTCAGACAGGGATTGGGACCTCGAGGAAGTCAGCACACACACACAAAAGGCATCGCAATTCTGCTGGAGGCAAATCTGAAGAAAGCCTGGCCTCAAGAGGAAGATGCAATAGCCAGGCCTGTGAGACAAACAGCAATTTGAGATTATACTGTAATTAGCACCACCTGGTCCAGTGGGCCCAGATGGGCATCAGACACACAGATGGGTGACCAGAACAAACGGACCCACACTCCCCTCCCTTTTCAAGAATTCCTTCCATCTTTCCATGTATCCTTGCTTCATGACTCATTTCCCTGTTGGATCAATATTAGCTAAGCAACTATACTTGTAATCACATAGGCTGGCTGTAGTTTGACCCACACTGCACCCACACTGTGACTCTGCTGTATAAATTACCCTGACAAAGGGCTGCAGTGGCCATCCACTGTGGAGCTCTCCTTGAAATCCAGGAGCCACTCTTCTGCTTAATTCCAGTAAAACTCTCCTAATTCCCTCTTTTGGTTCACAACTTCATTCCTCTATGTGGGACCACGAAAACTCAGCACATTTGACATCTAATGGGTCAGGAGTTATATTTTCCCTGTATCACTAGCACCCACCATTATCAGAGCACTATTCTTACATGTTCCCACAGACTCCAGACGAAACAGCCTTAGCAGTGGCAATGTCCCTTTGGCCTACCCAGGCTGCAGACACCTGCCACCTGCCTGTATTTCCTATATGCACCTTCCTAAGGCAACCATGGCCTCTACTGGAACAGTTCGGAAAAAACTGCCATGGCGGTGGAGGGCACCCAGGCCCTGTCCTGGTACTGCCTGCGGGCACTGCACATGGAACGGAAGTTACAGCAGCCGGAGGTCAGAGAGAGGCCCTGCATGAGAAACTTCTTCTTAATCTCTGAGGTTCACAAACTCATGAATACTGAGCCAACACCAGCGGAATAATATCAGTTTTATTGATAAAGAAGAGAGCTAATCCTTACAGATCTTCAGTAAGCACCAACTTTATAAAAGAACACTGCCTGTTTTGGTACTATATTATTATCATCATGCCTGTGTCCCAACAGGAAGACATCAGTACACAGAGGAAGATGGCAGGGCCAGGATGCAAACCTGCCCAGCTCACTGTCAGGGCCCAAGTGCTCCACTTCCCTCTGAATTTTTCTCTGGTGTCTCTTTTCTCTCTGTTCCTTTCACACTCATCTATCCCAGTCTATATTTATTAAAAAAGCCATTCCAATATATTATTTTGTACAGTAGATGGTACTAGAGATAGTAAATATCTGTCATGTTTATGCAGTCTAAATTTAGTATTTTAGTTCACTTAACACAAGCTGATAAAGGATTCTGTATCAGGAACAATATCCTCATTCATGTTAAGAGAAACTTTCTAGTTAGTGAGACTACAAGTCAACTAATAACTATAAATTTAATGGGAAAATAAGTGGAAGAGTTTGAGACAATTCCCAATGCCAAATCATGATTCAAAAATGCTTATCACTTATCTAATAACAACAATAATACATCCATCATTTCTAAAAACAGTTCATGGATATAAAGAATTTTAGAAAATCAGGCCCCCAAAATTCAAAGACCCAATACAAAAATGGGCATCTGAGATGAATACATGATTCTCACATGAAAAAATACAAACAGCAACTAAATGCATGAAAAACCATTCAATGTCATTAGTCATTTGAGAAATGCAAATTAAAACAACACTGAGATTCCATCTCACCTCAGCAAGAATGGCTATCATCAAGAAATCAACCCATAACAAATGCTGGAGGGGCTGTGGGGAAAAAGGAACCGTTCTCCACTGTTAGTGCGAGTGTAGACTAGTGAAACCACTGTAGAGATCAGTCTGGAGATTCCTCAGTAAACTAGGAGCAGAGGTCCCATTCAACCCAGCTATCCCCCTCCTGGGTATTTTTCCAGAAGAATTGTAAACATCATACCACAGCGATATATGTGCACCCATGTTTACAGCAGTGCAATTTGTCATAGCTAAATTTTGGAAACAACCCAAACACCCATCAACTGAGGAAT
>NW_004955489.1:2158037-2173393 GCF_000276665.1 Chinchilla lanigera
GATATTGTGGAAGGGAAAATAAACTGCTCAAATAGGAAGGAGCAACTGGGATGAAGGAAGGGAGAGGAAAAAGAAACAAGAGGGAAAAAATATGTATACGTATACACAGGATAGCGAGGATAATTGTACTACTAATATCTGTTGGTTTATTGAAAGGAATTGTTAATGTGCAATTGATCAATTGTGCATGCCTATATTTGGTTATATGTGCAACCATTTTGAAGATGACATTATGTAATATAACAACCACTGTTAATATCCTATCACCAAGTTTTGAAATTCTGTAACATTTTTATTGCTCTCTGTTTTGTTTCTGTATTTTTTTTGTTTTTTTTAAATGACAAAATTTGTATGCATATATAAATTTTTATATATATTTCATATACTTATATATTATTTATTTATATACATTTATAGATAATATATATTTTTATATATTTGCATGTATATATATAGCTGGAATAGGTGTATTGCTGTCTGTGGTTTATTGAAAGGAACAGTCAGTGCTTAAAATTTTCTTTTTTCTTGACAAATTTTGCATGCTTGAATTTGGTAATCAGAATGATTGACCTGAAACCAACAATATGCAGTATAAGAACCACTGTTGAACTCCTACCATCTGGTATGGTGACGCTCTGCACCATTTCCAATGGTGTGTGTGTGTGTGTGTGTGTGCGTGTGTGTGTATTTACTTGTTACTGTCTTTGATTGTTTGCTCCGTCTTACATTCTTATGTCTAATGGATTGAGCAACTTCATTGAAGATAACAGTATATAATGTAGCAACCATTGTAAATTCCTATCATTTTGTTTTCAGGTCATGTATCATTTTTATTGTATTTATGTTGTTTTGATTTTGTCTTCATTGTTTTGTCAGTTTTTAAATTTTTAAAATAAAAAAATTTAAAAAAATAAAAACAGTTCACTGATTTTGAAATGAAAATAATTTGATAGTTGTAGTTTGGGGTTCCAATTTCGTTGTGGTTTTGGGCTTTGCAAGGGGAACAATATAATACAGGACACATATTTTATAAGATTATTTATAATAGCCACCCAAAGAATCATATACAAACAGTGAAGCAAATCTGTCCCCACACTAAAGACCAAAGAATCCAGCAGAGGGCCTGGATCCCACAGCAATGCCCTACATGAGTCCAGCTGAAGACCTAGAGCCCATAACAATGCCTCCCACGAGTCCAATTGGAGGCCAAAAGGTCTGTTTCACAGATCTGCACTGAGAAGGCCCAAAGGTCAGTGGTGGAAGCTAGAAAGTCTGTGTCAGCGGGATGAAAGATCTGTGCTAACAGGCGGAGGGATATCAACTGGAGCCAGGACACGAAGCTCAGAGTAGAACCAAAGCTCCCCCAAGAAGTACCATAGCCATCCTTGGCAACAGTGAGGTCCCGAGCTCCTCTGATGATGAGGAAAGCTGAGTTCCCATCAGGAAAGACAACGTGACAAGCTTCTCCAGGAGACTGAGCAGTGCACCATCTTTCCCTCTGGAGCCAGGAAGCGATGCTCAAAGTGAGGATGAGAGCTCCACCAAAATGAACTGTAGACATTCTCAGAGACAATGAGGTCCTGAGCTCCTCCTCTGATGACAACAGCAGAGTTCGTCAGGAAAGCCAGAATGACAAGCTCCTCCAGGAAATCCAGCAGCCCCTCGTAGCTTCTCAACAGCCTCTCTCAGCTCCCAACAGCCTTTCTCCTTCTCTCATTCTACCTCTTATGCTGCTGGCAACAGTCCTCAGGTGGGCCTCCCTCACCCAGCACCATTTCAGTTAAGTTCAGCTGAGTGTTACAAGCTGACCGCCAGCTGTCAATCCACCGCAATAGGTTTTCCCATAATTTGTACTCATTAGTGATTTGTCTTATAATAGGTAAACCCTAACTGATCCAGCAAATAAGAATAACATATATTGTTAAAGTTTTAGTCTTGCTTCATATGTTGACTTACATTATCAAACAAGCTGTTAAATATTTTAATATCACTTTTGGGTCAGTGTAATCTCATAAATCCAGAAGACCTCAAATGGTCTGCAGCATAAGACAAACACAAACATGCACAAACCCTGTCAGGAGCTCTTATTAAAACACAGGACAAAAAGAATGCCTCTTATCTGGGCAGTTCAAGTCACAGTCCTGACGGAACCGAGAGTGCCAAGAACCACGGTAGCAAAGAAAACAGCTCAGAAAAAAAATAAGAGAAATGGCAGTAATTGGAAATTATTAGGTAAAATAATACATTGTACAGTTTATATTTCATGTTATTGAAAATAGATTTTATTGGGCTGGGGATTTAGCTCAGCGGCACAGCACCTGCCTGGCAAGTGCAAGGTCATGAGTTTGATTCCCAGTACCAAAACAAAAAAAAAAAAAATAGATTTTATCACGGAAATTGTATTTTTGAATGGAGTAACAGCAGACTGCAATATCCTATTTAAAGCAGAAAACTATTTATTTAAAAATATATATGCAAAGAAAAATTTCCTGGAAAGTATAAAATGTCTTGTGTTCTCATTGTGAAAATGAGTAATTAATCCTTTTGTTTACATGAAACTACTTACCTTTCTCTGATGAACATGTATTACTACACAATAAGAGCAGCAAGAAAAATTTCTCTGGGCCTAAAAGTTATACAGAAGCACAAGTGCTCCGAGCACTGAAGAGCCCTGAGCATTGTGCTGAGAACAGACAGCTTGTGCAGGAACCCTGGCTCTCCTCTCAGCTGCTGTGTCACCACAGGAAAGTTACGTAGCCTCGCTGTGGTTCGTATCCCTCACCTGCACAGTGTAGACAGTGACAGATACTGTCTTAGGGTAGTGCGAAGATTAGAAGACTTTATACTCCAATTTCTTTTTGCTCATTGAAAAGAAACTTTTATCTTGTTAATTGTTCTTCTTTGTAAGAATCTTTTTTGTCTATGACTTATACTCTGAGTAAAATTTTGGCCATTCTTTTAAGATCATGAACACACAGTATATTAGTAATTGTCTTTCTCTAATTATTTTGTTAGGAAATTTTATTTTTTCATAGAAGTAGTAAGTTTTTATATTTTCTTTATTAGTATCTACTTGTGTTACATTACAATAAAAGCATTCTTGAAAGAACATATAAAAAAGTTATGTAAAGAATATTTTCCAACACAATCAATAAACTATAACTACTGTTATTTATAAAACTGTAATTCATCTTTTATCAGTGTAAAAATACAGATTTTGAGTTCCAAAATAAATTAATCCATCACTTTTAAAAGCTATTCATTGTGAGATTAAGAGTACAGCCCACTAGTAAAGTATGTGCTTAGCATGCAGAAGGCATGGGTTCAATACCCCCCAGCATGTGCACACATACACACACACACACACACATGTGCACACACACAGAATATCCTTTCTGAAATTATAAGCCAAGTGTGGTGATGCAAGCCTGTAATCCCAGCATTTAGGATGCTTAGACAGGAAGACTGCTGTGAGTTCGAGGACAGCCTAGGCTACATAGTCAGTTCAAGGCCAGCCAAAGCTACCTAGCAAAACCCTGTCTCAAAAAAAAAAAATCATGAAATTATAAAAAAGTTCAAGAGTATAGGTAATTTCCTTATGGACAGTGGATGCTTAATTCAATTTATACTGAAATAAACATTTTCAAAACTGGCAATGACCAAAATCCATTGATATGTTTTTACTAAAATAAGCAACAATGACTAAAAGATAAAATTATAAAAAGCAAAATACCTTCTTTATAACTGTCAAGATATTAAACTGTCTTACTAATCCTCAAAATCCATTTAAATTATTTTACTTTTCACTGATAGCATTATTCAACATCTCAGACACTTAACTATAACCAAATTGTCTCCAAAAACCTTTCTGAGTATATTTCAAACAAAATGAGAGTTGTGCCAAGGTGTTAACACACCTCTTAGCTTCTCAAGATAATTTTTGACTCATACCTCAGAGATTTCAATGTAATTTATTTTCTCAAAGGCTGGAAATCTTCAGAAAGTTTCAAATCAAAATTTCTTAGATGAGAGACTTTTCAGATTTTAAAATAGAAATAAATAGAACTTCAATTTCACTTCACCAAAAACTGATAATGGCTCAGTACTTATGCAACATAAAGCAGGAAGATCTATATTAGTTCAATACTCAACTTTATAGTTACTGTATGTATTTAATACAACTTATGGCTTAGCCCTGTTGCCTAATCAGAAGAGTGTATTCAGCCAGGTCTCTTGTAGTTTTGCTTCTTAACACTGGAATTATGCTGGGCATGTGTCTTAGTTACTTTTCTCTCCTTGCTGAGGCAAAATACCTGATGCCCAACATTAAGGAAGGAAAGGTTTATTTAGCTCACAGTCTGTGGAGGTTTCAGTCCATACTCAGCCGGCCCCAAGGCAGAGTGGCACGTGGCAGAGGGCAACAGTTCATGGCGGCGAAAGACAGCAAAAGCAACAAGGGCACAAGGGGAGGAGCAGAGGCAAGCAGCCTCTTTCCCTCCCTTGCACTGTATGCAAACTACCCGCCCCAGGGCAGGTGTAGCACTCACACCCAAGAATCAATCATAAACTCTAGAAGCCCGCCCCATGACTGCATGAGGCTTTGGGGATACAAATCATAACAGCATGATGGCACACGCCTGGCCTGTAATCCCAGCACTCAGGAGGCAGAGGTAGGAAGACTGCCTTGAGTTCAAGGCCAGCCTGGGCTACGTAGTAAACTTAAGGCCAGCATGAACTACACAGTGAGACCTTGTCACACACACACACACACAAACCCCTGAAATCATGATTAATATCTACCCAAGCATGGAATAAAAAGTACATGTCCTTCTGACATTATCTTTTAAGTAATTTAGGTTACGTTTCATTGTTATAACAAAAAAATCAGAAAAAAACAATTTGCATGTAGTGTGTACCACACACAATGGAAAGGGAAACATGGAAAAGCGAACTGAAAGAACAGCACAAGGAAATTAGTTTCTAATCATGCTTTTCACAATAAAATTTTAAATAACAAACTAATAGCATTGATATGTTCCCCAGTTCTATTCTTTATTCATACCCATACTCCTCGTAGTTGAATTTTTAACTGTTACTAATAGAGTTAGAGCCACTTTAAGAAAAGGAAGCCAGACACGGGTGCGGGGATGGGTGGGTAAAAAAAAAAAAAGGAAACCAGGCATCTTGGTGCACACTTGTAATCTCAGCACTCTGAAAGGCTAAGACAGGAGGATCAAAAGATAGAACCTCGCCTGGGAAACTTACCGAGACTCCATTTCAAAACTTAAAAGGCAGGTAATATAGATCAATGCAAAGGCCCTGAGTTCACTCCCTAGTGCCACAAAAGACACATACAAATAATAATTGGGGGGGGAGGTTAATGAGGAATTCACATTATAAACAACTAGGACTTCATGTTATAATGATCCAGTTGACTAGGTTTTCCTCTCCTTTTTCCTTTGCTTTTAAGAAGAACATATACTTACTTATAAACTCCTAATGGTAAAGAATCTGCCTACTGATTTGAGAGTAAGAAATATATGGAATGTTTCAGGGGTTAAGCGTAATTGTGCCAATTTGATTGGTTTGGGAGCCACTCAGAAAATTAAAGTATAATTTCAGATGTGTCTGGGTGGATCATGAAGGCATATCTTGGATTATTGCATCTGCCTGACCACTTCCTCCCCGGTGCTGTTCCTTTGCTCTGCTTCCCAGCTTCCCTGAACTAGCATCTTTGCTCCACCAGGCCCTTACACCATCATGCTCCTGCCTTGGAACCTGCTTACAAAGTACTGAATCCCCCAAAACTACGAGTTAAGAAAACTGGTATCAAGGCTGCAGTCATTGCTGTGACTGTACCTGACCATATGGTTTAGAAGCCATTAAAAATGGTTTACAGTAGGAGTTGGAAAAGGTTTGGAGATGATGGCTAGAAAAGTTTTATAATACTGTAAGCAGAGCCTTATGAGTGGTCCTAATGGGAGCTGAGAAGATCAGAGTGCTGATATAAATGTAGACAATAAAGGCTGGGGTCAGGAGAGTTCAGCTGGGAACAAGGAACTCCACTGGCAGTTGGACTATAGGCCATGTGTGTTACACTCTGGCAGAAAATTTGTCCATGTTTTGCCAACATCCTGAGACTCTGCAGGAAACTAAAACTAATGATAGTAAACTGATTAATCTGATGGAAAAAATTTCAAGATAACCCAACATTTAGGCTGTGGTACTGCTAGCTGCTTTTAGCCAGATTTATATCCAAGAATAGGCCAAACAGAAAAGTTTGAAAAACTTACATTTTGACTCATGTCTAAAGTTCAGACCAAAGAAGGTATCATGGCTTGTGTCTACATGTCACCCTAAAGGCTCATGTGGTCATAGGTAAGGCTTTTTCAGAAGTGGCTGATCTAGAGTGTGTAACACTGGGATTGATTATGGTGCACCACGAGGATCAACGGCACTAGGATTAAGGATGTGAGTGCTACACACCCTAAGTAACATGGATAAGGTATAAGGGATGGAAAGAGCTGTGGTCACCCCTTATTGCTTTGCTACCTTCTACCTACCATGAACTGTTTCTCTTCTGTGATGCCACTCTGCCTTGGAGCCAGCCAATTATGGACTGAAACCTTTATAGACTGTGAGCTAAATAAATCTTTCCCCTTTTAACTCTTGATGCCAGGTATTTTGACTCAGCAAGAGAAAAGTAACTGAGATAGAAGGTGTCCATGCTGAAGGCATTGGCTACATTGAAAAGGAACCAGGTACTCTATGCAGGAACAAGAAGAAAGATGCCCTGAGGACATCTCAGAAACCCACCCATGACAGATTCAAAGGTACAAAAGTATAAACTTTTCATTTCCAAAGAATGTCCCTATTTTCCTGCTCAAGAAGTCCCTAGATCCCTGCTCAAGAAAGACTGGTTTTCCAGGGTTCATTTCACCATGCTCACCAATCCAAGCACTCACATACTGTGGACATCATGGCTCAAGGAGTCCTGCTTACTGCTTCCACTCATGGCAGACTTAGGCATCATTCCAGTTATGCTGGTTTTAATGGATGCAGAGTGCAAGAGCAGTGCTGTCACGAAGGCTTCCACCCAAATTTCAAAGATGGCCTGGGAGGCTATGGAAGGTTCACCTGAGACAGCAGTGCACAAAGCCAGAAGTGCAGTGGTGGTCTCAGGAGACTGAAGATGCCTGTAATGTAGGAAGTGTCTGCCAAGGAAAGCTAGTGGTGGTACATAGAGCCAATCCAAGACAGTAGTCATGTGAACTACAACAAACAAGGCCATAGGACTGGAGCTGCCCAAACCCTCTGGAACTTACATACCACAGCCATGTACTCTGCCTGCCAGATTTGGAACAATAGGATTACTTTTGTTGTTGTTGTTTTGTTTTGTTTTTTGTTTTTTTCTGGTACTGGGAATCAAACTCACGACCTCGCGCTTGCCAGGCAGGCACTGTGCCGCTGAGCTAAATCCCCAAACCCTAATAGGATTATTTTATTTCAATTTTTTTCTATCACTCTTCTGTTTTGAAATGGAAATGATTACTTTATACCACTGTACCTTAAGGTTATGTAATTTGTTTTTGATTTTTTATAGATGTTCACAGCTAGGAGTATGCCTTGAATCTCAGAGGAGACTGTGACTTTTTAGCAATGTCTGGACTGTTGAGACTTCTGGAAAGGATTACTGCGCTTTTAGCTGTATGCAGGATAGCTATACCATGTATGTTAGGTGTAATTACTGATTTGTTAGTGCATTAGAAGATTAAGTAGGATTTAAAGAGGTATGTCAGAGGTCAACACAGGAGGTAGAATATTGGGAGTTAAGCTTATTGTATCAATTTGATTAGCTTGGGAGCTGCCCAGGAGATTAAAGCATACTTCCTGATGTGTCTGGGGGGATCATGGAGGTATGTCTTTGGGTAGTGTGTATGGTTCCCTCCTCTCTGATGCCATTCTATTGTGCTCTCCTAGGAACCTATGAACTAAGCATCTTTGCTTCACCGTGTGCTTCATTCATGCTTCCAGCACTGCCCATGGCCTGACTCCCCTGACAGTGTAAATCAAGTAAACCATTTCCACCTTTAAATTATGGATATCAGGCATTGCGTTACAGGGAAACTAATACAGGAATGAACCTGACAAAACTGTCAGGACAACATAAATATAGAAGATGACAGTAAAAGAGACACAAAAGTGGGAAGAACTAATAGAAAGTGTGGCTCACCTAGGGTGGCAGCTAGTATGCCACTGAAATCTATCTAGGCCAATGTCATTTTGTTATGTTGATACTGTACATAAAAGCCTGAGTTAGACGTTTGGCAACATACTTAAGTTTTTATAACCTAGTATTGTCAGCTGGGTCCAATAACATCCTTCTCTGGAAAAAGGACCAATGACAAGTAGCTTACTCTGCCATAGCATGGAAGTGCTCCACAAAGTATTACTCTCCTGTTGTATTGCTAACCACTGTCATTCTCTGCTAGGTGCCCAGGACCCCCTAGTGTCAAAGCAGATGGTAGTCCATAGTAAAGGCAAAAAAATGGCTGTTATGGTTGATACATTTTTGTCAACTTGAGAAGTCTGGAAGGTTAACTAAGTGACCCAGCAGGGGGCCAGGGTCCTTACATTGTAAACATCCTGAGTCTGTGCAAAAGGAAAACCTGAAGATGGTGTGTGTGGGTAGCCCGCATATAACATAAGGAAGAAATACGGGTTTGCTTTCCACCCCTCCTTTTTGATCTTGTTGCTTTGCTGGCTTCTGCCACCTTGAACTGTTGCCCATGTGTGATGCCACCCTGCCTTGGAGCCAGCCAAGTATGGACTGAAACCTCAAGAAACTGTGAGCTAAATAAATCTTTCCTTCCTTAACTCTGGGCGTCAGGTATTTTGTCTCAGCAATGAGAGACAAGTAACAGAAATTGGTTCCAGGAAAGTGGGGTCACTGTTGTGACTATACCTGACCATATGGCTCAAGAGTCTTTGAGAATGGCTTGTGGGAAGAGTTTGGAAAGGTTTGAGTTGCTGCCTGAACAAGCAGAACTGGAACACCTTAGGCTGTTCTGTATGGGAGATTCTGGTCAGTGCTCAGAAGACCAGAAAGTTGATAGAAAACCTGCCAGTAAAGACCAGGCTTGGGAGGAAGGACTACATTGGTTTTTGGACTCCAGATAATGTAGGTTATGGCTTGGCAGGAAGTTTTGTCTGCATTTTGCCCGTGTCCAGACACTTTGCCAGAGACTGAGATTAAGGCTGGTGGACTAACGAATCTGGTAGAATAAATTTCAAAGCAGTTGAGTGTTGAGGCTGTGGCAGGGCTATTGTAGGGGGCTTTTAGCCAGATTTATGTTGAGAATCAAAAGCAAAGTGCTCAGCAGAATAATTTAAAAGATTGTAAGTTTGGCCAGAAGGAAAGCTCTAGTAAAGCTGTGGACTACAAAGACTGAGTTGAGGCGATCTCGACTGCTGAGAAGGAATAGGAGAATAGAATAGATGGCCTAAGGGTATCACAAGAAGCAACAAGTCTCCACCCTTTGCAATCTCAAAACTGCAAAAGAGAAAGACGCTGCTTTAAGGAGAAAGACACAGAACACTATATTCCAGAATGGTGATTGCCATACCAACATTCCAGAATGGCAGCAGCACAGAAAATTTATTCCTCAGAACTAGATTCAGAGGGCTCAGCGATCCAGGCACTCGCCCCTACAGCCAAGACAGGGGAAAGCCCAGCTACTGCTCCAGGTGGCAGCAGACCTTGGCATCATTCATGTGGCCCTGGTTTTAGATGCATGCAGAATGCAAGAGTTGTGGGGCTAAGAAGGCTTCCACCCTGATTTCAGAAGGCCTAGGAAGGCAGGCAGTGTGACTCTGAGAGGCAGTGTAAAGCTGGGAGGGTGAAGCCAGAGGTGCAATGGAGACCCCAGAAGTTTAGAAAACCCAGGAACACGGATCATCTAAGGAAATCTGCAAGGAAGGGGAAAATCCAGCCCAAGAGGGAAGTCCTGGGGGCTACAACCACCAAAATGCAGTAGAGGTAGAGCCACTCAAGCCCTCTGGAGCTCATAATTGGCCACAGATTGCCTCAAATTTTTGACCTTCTGTATTATGACCTTGCTTTGGTCCCATTCCTTTGCATCCCTGTTTGTAACATTTGAAATGGAAACATTTATCTTGTGTCACTGAATGTTGGAAGTGTCTAACTTTTCATTCATACAGGGGTTTGCAGCTATGAGTTTGCCTTACATCTCAGAGAAGACTTGGGACTTGGACTTTTCAGCAATGTCGAAACTGTTAAGACTCTAGCAACTCTTAGGGATGGACTAAATGCCTTTTTCATAAAGGGATGTGCAGGAGTCTTTGGGGGACCAGGAGCATAATGTCATGTTTCTAATGTAATGTAATGTTGACTTAATACTAGTTCTTAATGACAGACTTAATACTAGTTCTGAAGGATTGTTAAACTTGTGTTATAATGTTCAAGTTGTGAAATGATAGGAATAAACACGTCTTTGTATCCGGAAACTGGTTTAAAGAAATTCGGTTGCGAAGTTGACAAGGGGTGAACTGTTATGGTTGATACATTGCATCAACTTGAGAAGTTTAGAAGTTTAACTAAGTGACTCAGCAGGGGGAAAGGGTTCTCACTTTGTAAACATCCTGAGCCTGTGCAAGAGGAGACCACCGAGATGGTATGAGTGCTACCTCCATGCTAGGATGGGTAGGCTGCATATAAGGGAGGAAAAGAGGCTTGCTCCCACCCTCCATTTTGCTCTTGTTGCTTTGCTGTCATCTGACACCTTCAACTGTGGCCCCTGTGCCATGCCACCCTGCCTTGGAGCCAGCCAAGTATGGACTGAAACCTCCACAAACTGTGAGCTTAATGAACTTTTCTTCCTTAATTGTGGGTGTCAGGTATTTTTTCTCAGCAATGAGAGAAAAATAACCAAGCCAATGGCTTCTTCTGATTTGTTACTCTCTTGAAGACAGTATGTGTGGTAGTACATAGTAGAGAAAGGTGAATTGGCTTTATTTTCTTTAAGATATTCTCTTTGATATCTCTCTTATGATAATCTCCAAAACAACAATATGTAGTTATTCCAAAGTTTATTCAAACTTTTTCAGGACATGCTATAGACACTTTGCTTTCCAACACACTCAGACATAAATTAAAGCTGAAACAATAAAATAATCTGAAGGGCAGATCCCATCTTTATCACCACCGACCACACTGACATTAAAACAACAGTATGTTACTGGCATGAACGCTGACACAGTCCAATGGAACACAATAGAGAACCCAGCAATTAATGGATGTACATATAGCCAACTGATATTCCACAGAGGCACAAAAAAATACACTGGGTAAAGTACAGCCTCTTCACTAAGTGCAATGGGTATACATATGCTGGAGAATAAAACTACTCATCCCAGAAGGGATTGATATTAAAATACATGAGGAACTCAACAGCAAAAACAAAATAACCATGTGATTTTAAGAGGAGTAAATGAACTATATAGATATTTCTCAGGGAAATGTCCAGAAGCTGTATGAAAGGTTCTTAATATTCTCATCAGGGAAATGGAAATGAAGATCCCAATGACATATCATTTCACCCTAGCCAGAATATCTACTATGTATGAAAAAGACAAAAACTAACAAGTGCTAGCAAGAATGTGAAGAAAAGGAAACTGATGGCAGGAACATAAATTAGTGCAGTCATTACGGAAAACAGCATGGATGGTCCTCAAAAAGTTGCAATTAGAATTACTGTATTATTCTGCAATTCCACACAAAGACACAAGGCAATGAACACATTAGACCAGAGATATCCTCAGTCTCATCTTTACTGCAGTACAACTCACCATGGCCAAGTAATGGCAAAGCAATCACACTTGGCTCCAACATATGAATGGTGCCATGTGTTAGACCTAAAATGCACCCCCAAAGTCTCATGTACTCAGAGGTGTGGTTTCTTCAAAGTGACTGGACCATGGGGGTGCCATACTCATCAGTAGATTTATCCTCTGAAGAACTCAGTAGCTGAATGTGCTGTTGGGATGCAGGGCCAGTGTGACCTGGAAAAGGATACCCTTTTCTTTCCATAAAGTTTACGGAAAAGCAACTGTACTTCCACTTGATGGTGACAAGCAAAAACAAAAACATCGTTTACAAGAATATTGAAATATAAAGTAGCTCTCAGTCTCACCACAAAATTTACAAGATCTATACACAGAAAACTAGAAAAACATTACAGAGAAATTAAGACTTCAAAAAATACATTTTAAGGTGGAACACCTGAAGGTAACAGTTTTCCAAAAACTGATCTAATAATCTACATCTAACGAAAATTACAGTTTTTTTAATTGACAGGCTTTTCTAAAATTGATATGAAAATCCAAAAAATTTAAAATCATTAAAACAATATTGAAAAGGAAGAAAAACTTTGGAAGGCTAACATGACTTTTGTCCAGAATTAATATATATTTATAATATTTACTCTTTCAGCTTCTCACACCAGGGAGAAGAAACAATGGTTACACATGTGAGTCTGAATTATTTCACTTATGAGTATGGACTCAAGTTGCATCCATGTACCTGTGAAAATCTCAAGTCTGTTCTTCTTTATGCCTGAGTAGTACTCCACTGTAGAAAAAGACTACATCTTTTTTATCCATTCCTCTGTTGATGGGCATTTGGGTTGTTTCCAAGATCCAGCTATTACAAATTATGCTGTTATAAACATGGGTGCACTTACATTGTTGTGGTATGATGTTTTTAATTCTTTTGGATATGTATCCAGAAGGAAAACAGCTGGGTCAAGTGGGACTTCCAATCCTAGTTTTCTGAGGAATCGCCACACTAATTTCCACAGTGGTTGCACCAGTCTACACCTCTACCAACAGCGGAGAAGGGTTCCTTTTTCCCCACAGCCCCTCCAGCATTTGTCATTGGTTGATTTCTTCATAACTGCCAGTCATTCCAGGGTGAAATGTGTTGCTTTAATTTACATTTCTTGAATGATCAGTGATAGTGAACATTTTTTCATTTATTTGTTTCCTGTTTGTATTTCTTCATCTGAGAAATGTGTATTTATCTCAGATGCCCATTTCGGACAGGGTTTTTAAATGTGGGGGGCGGTCTGATTTTTTTGAGTTCTTTATAGGTTCTCAACAGTAATCCTTTGAGGAACAGTTGGAAAACACTTTTTTCCCATATTGTGAGCTGTCTCTTCACTCTGTTGGTGATTTCTCTTGCTATGCAAAAACTTTTTAATAAGATGAGATCCCAGTTGTTGATTTTTTTGTGATGGTTCCTGGTTTTATTCAAAAAGTCTTTGCCTACAGCAATGTCTTAAAGAGTTTTACCTATTCTATCTTCCAGCTGATTTTTTTTTTCCCCCTCTGGTACCAGGAACCGAACTCACGACCTTGTGCTTGCCAGGCAGGCGCTTTTGCCACTAAGCTAAATCCCCAGCCCCTTTTCCAGCTGATTTTATTTAGATCTTTGATCAGTTTTGAATTTAGTTTAGTGCATGGTGAAAGATATGGGTCCAATTGTAATCTCTGGCATGTGCAGAGCCAGTTTTTCTAGCACTATTTATTAAAGAGGCTCTTTCACCCATTGAATGCGTTTGGCACCTTTGTCAAAGATAGTAAGGCTGAGTATATCAGCCTTACTTGATCCTCGGGCCTGGTTTTCTTTTGTGTTTTTTGCCAGGACCACACTGTCTTCATCACAGTAGTTTTACAGTATAATTTTAGATCAGGAATTATGATGCCCCCTGCCTAACTGGATAACAAAGGAACACCTTTGCTATGCTAGGTCTCTTCTGGTTCGAAATGAATTTTACAATTGTTTTCTCTAATTCTGTGAGATTTACTGTTGGAATTTTGATCAGAATTGCATTAAATCTGTGTAATTGTTTTGGAAGTATGGCCATTTTCACTATATTGGTTCTTCCTACCCAAGAGCAAGGGGTAACTTTCCATTTTCTGATATCTGCTTCAATTGCCTTTTTCAGAGTACTTTTTAAGCCTTTGTCAGATTGGTTCCTAGGTATTTCATTTTTTTGGATGCTACTGTGAAAGGTGTTGTTTCCCTAATTTCTCCCTTAGTGAGTTTGTTATTCGTGTAGAGGAAGGCTATTGATTTTTGAGTATTGACTTTGTATCCAGCTACACTAATGAATTTGCTTACAAAATCTAGCAGTTTTTTCATGGAGTTTTTGGGCTCTTCTATGTAGCATATTGTGTCATCTGCAAATAATGATAATTTAACTTCTTCCTTTCCTATTGTTATTCCTTTTATTTCTTTCTCTTGCCGAATTGTTCTGGTTAAAGTTTCCAGGACTAGGTTGAATAAGAGTGGAGACAGTGGACATCCTTGTCTTGTTCTGATTTTAGAGAGAAGGCTTTCAGTTTTTGTCCACTGAATATGATGTCGGCTTTTGGTTTGTCATAGATGGCTTTTATCAGATTGAGATAATTTTCTGTAGGGTTTCTAATTTTCTATTCTAATTTTCTGTAGGGTTTTTAGTTTAAATGGGTGCTGTACTTTGTCAAAAGTTTTTTCTGCACCTATTGAAATGATCATATGATTTCTGCCCTTGGCTCTGTTAACAGTGTGTATTACATTTATTGATTTACATATGTTGAACTACCCCTGCATCCCTGGGATGAATCCCACTTGGTCATGGTGTACAATCTTCTTGATGATTTGCTGCATTCTGTTTGCCAGTATCTTACTGAGGATTTTTGCATCCATGTCCACTAAGGAAATTGCTCTGTAATTCTCTTTTTTAGTTAGGTCCTTCTCTGGTATTGGTATCAGGGTAATACTTGCTTCCAGGAATGAATCTGGGAGCAGTGCTTCCCTTTCAATTTCATTAAAGAGTTTGAGAAGTAGTGGTTTTAGGTGTTCTCTACATTTCTTATAGAATTCAGCAGTGAATCCATCAGGGCCTGGGCTTTTCTTTCTTGGTAGGTTTTTAATTACATCTTTGATTTAATTGATGGATATTTGTTTATTTAGGATTTTTTGTATCTTGTTGATTCAGCTTTGGTAATTCATATGTATCTAGGAATCTGTCCATTTCTTCTGCATTTTCCATCTTATTAGAATACAAGTTCTCAAAGTAGGTATAGATAATCTTCTGAATTTCTGCAGGGTCCACTGTAATTTCACGCTTTCCATTCCTAATTGCGTAAATTTGAGTCTTTTCTTTTTTTAATAAGGTTGATTGTATTTAATCTTTCAAGAACTAACTCTTCATTGACTCTTCGTACTGTTTTCTTAGTTTCCAATGTGTTAATTTCTGCTCTGATCTTTTTTTTTTTTTTTTTTGGTTTTT
>NW_004955489.1:2173610-2175414 GCF_000276665.1 Chinchilla lanigera
AAAAAAAAAAAAAAAAAAAGTTTGAGGTTCAACATTAAGTTGTTTATTTGCACTTGCTCTGTTTTCCTGATATGGGTATTCACTGCTATCAATTTCCCTCCTAGGATTACTTTCACTTTGTCCCATAAGTTCCAGTATGTTGTACTGTCATTACCATTTAACTGTAGAAACTGTTTCATTTCTTTTTTAATTTCATCATTGACCCATTGGTTCTTTGGAAGGGTGTTATTTAATTTCCCTGTTTTTATGAAGCTCTTGTGGTTTCTTTGCCTTTGACTTCCAACTTCACTGCACTATGGTCTGATAACATGCATGAGATTCTTTCAATTCCTTTCATTTACTTAAGCATTTACTCACTTTTTGTTCTGTGAGCTAGGATGTGGTCTATTTTGGAGAATATCCCATGTACAGCTGAGGAAAATGTGTATTCTGATGTTGTGGGGTGGAACACTCTGTAGATATCTACTAAATCCATTTGTTCAAAAGTTTCGTTCAGTTCTAATATTTCATTGTTGATTTTTTCTCAAGTTGATCTGTCTTTTTGTGAAAGTGGGGTATTAAGATCCCCCAATACAATTGCAGTAGTGCTTATTTGATTTTTAATGTCTGTTAATATTTGTTTTATATAGTTGGGTGCACTGGTATTTGGTGCATATACATTTATGATTGTTATCTCTTCCTCTTGGGTTGTTCCCATTACAAGGATGCAGTGACCTTCTTTGTTTCTCTTAGTCTTGGCTTGAAATTCACTTTGTCTCCAAATAGAATAACTACCCCTACTTTTTTCTAGGTTCCTGTAGCATGGAATATGATTTTCCATCCTGGAAAAGGATATCCTTGTTCTCAGCTCCTGCCTTTTCTCTCTCTGCTTCCTGGCTACCATGGGCTGAGCAACTTTTCTTCCACTCTCTCCCTCTGCCATCCTGTTTCTGCCTTGGAACCAAATGCCTGAAAGTATCAGCTACAATAAACCTATTCTCCTTGATAAATGGATAAAGAAAATGTGATGATATATGATATTCCCAATGGAATATTATTCAGTCATAAAAAAGAGTGAAATATGTCAGGTACTATGGTACAATACTATAGTCCCAACTCCTTAGGTAGCTGAGGCAGGAGGATCACTTGAGCCCCACGATACTCTTGACAACAAAGCAAGATTGGTCTTTACAAACTAAAACAAGAAACAAATTTTAAATATTTAATCTGATTTCTTCATTCTCCAGCATATACATGTGTCAAGTTATAATACATAAATCATAAATATACACAAATATCATATATATCAAATTTAAAATTTTTTAAGGATTAATGGAATTCTATAAACAATTTCATATCTACAAATTTGATAATGTGATGAGCTGTACCAATTCCCTGAAAGACACCCTATAAAAGAAATGGTTAACTTGAATAAGCCAATATCTATTAAAGAAATTTAACCAAAATGAATAAATTTCCAAAACCAGAAAGGATCAGGTACAAAAGGTTCATTTGTGAATTATAATAAACATTTAAGCAATAAATAACATAAATTCTCTATAATCTATTCCAGAAGACAAAAACAGAGGGAGTATTTCCTAACTAATTCTGCAAAGATAGCACTATTCTCATACCGAAAGCAGAGGAAGTTATTACAAGAAAATAAAATACTACTATATCTCATAAAGAGATACAAAACTCCCAACAAGATATTGACAAGTGGAATTCAACAATACATAGACGTGCTCGCCCACACCGCCACTGTTCCCAGCTGAAACGTGCGGAGAGAGCCAGGTATTTCCCAGCTACTCCCTGAGGGCAGCGC
>NW_004955489.1:2181294-2221217 GCF_000276665.1 Chinchilla lanigera
CATGTTTATATCTGTTTTCACGAGAAGCCACTTTGAAGATATCAATATGTAATACAACCACCATTGTTAATTCCCTACCACTTTGTTTGTAACTCTGTGTTGTCTGTATTGTGCTTGTGATATGTTGTAAAATGTTGTATGTCTGTTAATGTTTCCCCTCCTTTTATCTTTAAAATAAAAATTAAAAAACAAAACAAAACAAAACAAAACAAAAAACAATACATAGAAATTACAATTGATCTTCCCTGAGGCCATAACACTAAGTAAAACAAATCAGACACACAAGGTTAAATATTGCATGGTTTCTTTTATATGAAAATCCCAAAGTAAAAATAACTCAAAAGCAAAGAGCAAAATAAAAGACAGAAAAGAGGGAGGGAGACTGTGTGGACATGCGAAGGGGACCAGGAGATGGGGGCAAGATGGCAGAGCAGAAAGGGGAAATGAGATACGTGTAATTATTATGTATCACAATATGTATGAATAAAAATAGAATTGTGCACACAAAAACCCAGTGGGTATTATTCCAGCTCTGCCCAATTGGTTTAATGAATATAATCCATCACATCACTGGACTAAAAGAGCAAAACCATACATGGCTGTCAGCAGATGT
Organism: Chinchilla lanigera; assembly: GCF_000276665.1. NCBI lineage: Eukaryota > Metazoa > Chordata > Mammalia > Rodentia > Chinchillidae > Chinchilla > Chinchilla lanigera. The sequence goes on from NW_004955489.1 coordinate 2,181,908, forward strand.
AAATTTTAAGTCATACTTAAAATTGCCTTCCTGGGCTGATGAAGGTTTTATTACTGAGCCGACATCATCATGCCTGGCTCCTAAACTTCTCTCAGGAAACAGCTCTTGCAAAAGGTCTTCTCTCACTCTCCTCCCTGGCAAAAGCCATGCACAGACATCTCCAAACCTCAAGAAGAAAGATGGTTCTTGACTCAACAGCTTCTCAGTGGCCTTACAATAGAGTTGAGTAGGTGTTTCTTATGTTGCCAAACACATCTAAACCCCTAGAATAGAAACAGCCATGACTCAAACTGAGAGCCCAACACATTTCCACTGGTCATTCTGTGTAGTCCTACAAAGCCTTGCACCCTCTCCCAGGACCTCACTCTGGAGAACACATCCACAAACTATAAGGAAAGGAGTATAGGGAAAGAGCTACACTTTTCACTCTATGATGAAGACCACTACGAAGTGGCTCTGAGCATGATTTAAAATTAACCAACTGGCTTTCCATGTTCACTCGGGTGTCTGTCGAAGGCCATAGCTGAGGATGCCTGGCTTCAACCCTAATTAATTGAAAGAGGACTGCAGCTGCAGGCTCCACACTCCTACAAAAAATGTCAACCTAAAGATAAGGTAGTTCTTCTGACTGATGTAATTTACTACTTGGGAAAGTATCTCCCAAGGTCCTGCTAGATTCCTCTCAGATTTCCAGGTTTTCTTCAGTATCCCCCTCCTTTGTTTGAAAACCAAATAAATATGGGCCTCCCTGAGAAGTTTTTGTCTTAGCCCCAGAAAATCTCAAATTCTGTTAAGAGGGTTTGGAACCTCCTAGAGCCCTGAAATCATATCACTTGTCTCATTTATTTAAGCCTTCACCATCCATTCATTTGGAAGATTGTGGGCCTGATCAGTCCACAATAACTAAAGGATAATACTAACCCAATAACTATGTACTTCTTCCATGACTTGAGTAATCATTTGTATTCCTAGTACTTATACATATTTGATTTTATTATTTCAAAAATTTAAAAATCCTTTCTTGAAAGGCTAAAATTATTTTATCTGGGTATTCTGAGACTTCTGATGAGAAGTATTCTCAGGCTGAATGTTTCTATAACTGTAACCCCAACAGACAGTATAACTGAGTCTTGCATAAAAGCTGGTTCATGATCCTCTCTCTTTCTGAAATTACTGCCCTATCAGTGATTCTCACCAACACAAAATCTAACAAGATTAAACCACAATGGAAATCTGAATAGACTTCAAATTATTAAGGGGGTTGAGGAAGGAGTGAACAAAACTCTGACAATAAAAAGCCATGGAAATGATTACCAGTAAATTCTACCAAACATTTGAAGATTTATCTTTCATCATTCTCAAGTATTTTCAAAAAGAAGAGCAGGAAACGTTCCTCAAGTCATTCTATAAAGCCAGCACCACAGACCAGAATCCTTCATGAACACTGATGTCAAAATACTCAGCAAAACATAGCAGCAAACTAAACTCAGCAGCTTATTAAAAGTACCACATTTCTGTAATACTGGGAGTAACCTCATCACATAAAAAGATCTCCGAAACACCAACAGTTTAGTAAAAAAGCTTCAAGATCAATTTCCCTTCAAATTGGCTATGGTTTTTTTGTTTGTTTGTTTAGTTTTTTGAGACAGGGTCTCACTATGCAGTTTAGACTGGCCTCGAACTCACAATGATCCTCCTGCCTCAGCCTCCCAAGTGCTGGAATTACAGGCGTGTGCCTGCATGCCCAGCTCAGCCATATTTTAAAGCATATGCACAATAAAAACTTTCAGAAATGTTCATAAATAAGAACCTGAAAAAAGAAAAGATTTATAAAAATCTAAATTAATTATGTAATATATTTAACGTACACTATTCTAAATTACAACATATATTCTATGTAAATGAATTCTGGCAAGTACACATAGAAATTATAAAAATTAATAAAACAATCTGTGCAAATCAGTTAAAATACACTCAAAGAAAATATAATTTATTTCACTTAAGTATTAAATTATTTTTAAAGTAAAAATACAAAAATAATTTTAAAATGTTTTAGTTTCTAGTATTCTAGGAATAAAGAAATTTCTTAAAAAGAAATAAAAAAAAACAGTCATGTTTCACAGCCCTTAATTTTAAGATCAGGTCAAGATTAATTGCCTAACGCTGCTGATGTACCCATAAGGGAAAAAGAATGACACGTGTGTGTGTGGGTGTGTGGCCTATATACCCTGAGACATAAACAATGCTGGAAATTATTTTAAACTGTTTTAAATTAACTTGCCCTCAAAACAACATCATAATTTTAATAACAGAGTTTTCTATAACTACAGCTCAGCAATATGTATGGTGAACTAAGAATGAAAAGCCATAAATAATACAAAGATGATCTAACAGTTCCACACTAAATTTGATCTTTATATAAAATCATCTTAAATAGGTTTCTCTTACCAAGTATAAAAATGGAAAGTATTAATTAGTGTGAGTCAAATTTCAAAGGTTGCTCTATCTCAACCAACTTAATTGAGATAGCCAGAAATCACATTTGATTCTATTTTAAAATGAGACAGATTGATCAGAAAACGCTTTTAATTTTAAGGAAAACATACTAAAATAATTGAGAGCAAAGGGAATTTGGTAAGTTATTTTAATACTTATTTTTCCTATAGAAATCCTTAAACTTACCCCTTTTTATAGATTAATATGGCCACCTAGAGGAGAAAACATGACCCACAAACACACCATCACATTTTTGCTTTTTCCTACAATATCTGTATTTCAGGCTTCTAATAGGAGACCCAGTTAAAGGGATCATCTTGCATGAAACACTCATTGAGATCACTCAGAGAGCAACATAAATTTCGTGGTGGGACTGACAAGCAGTTTTTAATAACATTGCTTTGTGACTTTAGGTTAAAATTACTTATCTAAAATTGCTTTTCACTTTTTAAAATTTTTATTTTTATTAGTACCTGCTTGCGGTATATAATGATTACACTCACAGTGGGGACTTGGTGCATGTGCATAACACAGCCTAATTCTTTTTATGTCCCTCTCTTCTCTCCTCCTCTGTCTCTTGGTTCCCTTACCATGTGCAAAAGATCTAGCTCCCTATTTACTATTATCTTTCATTTTGCTCCTTGGTTTATTTATACTTTGGGTTTCTCATTTGGGGGAAACCATGTGATGTTTAAGCTTGTATGTCTGATTGATTTCACTTAACATTGTGGTCTCAAGGTGCATCTATTTTGCTAGAAGTTTATCCTTCTTTATGACACAGTAATACTCCATTATGTATAAATACAAGTCCTCCTCAGAGGAAGAGTGTACTGGGAGTCCTCGTGGTTCTCCACAGAGGTAGCTATGTGGGTGTGTAACACCCTCCCCCAACCCCCACCATGAGCATGTAAATGTGTTCTAGAAGCAGATTCTCCTCCTGCCAAAATACACAGCACAGAGGGGAACCGCTGGTGGGTGAAAGGAAAAGGTGACTCATTGGGTTACAAATCCTTCAACTTATTTCTGGTCCCCTGTTCATCCTAAATCCCAGTGAGAGCACTTTACCGAAGATATCTATCTCCATCTGGATAATCCAGACACTTCAGACTCAGCACAGTCAATGCTAAATTAATTGTCCCACCAGCTTGCTTCTCCAATGCTCTTTTACCTAAGCATCCTGATTCTCCACTCGCAGCACACATTCAGCCATTCATCAAGAGGGTAAATCCATCCCTACTTTGTCCCTAAACTCCTTGCTATTGAACATCTTCTTACTACCTAACTGATGCTTTTTGCCTCTGTGGCTCCAATCTGCTCCAGGTGTTCATCAAATAATTTAGGTCAGAAATGTGTGGAAAAGTCCAGGAGGGTTCAAAACACCTGGGTAAAATGAGATGAGGTGACTCTCAGGCAGCTGCACCAGTTCAAAGTTGAGGACAAGAACAGAAAAGCCACACAGGTTACAGTGCTTTCCTACCACTCTTACTGTAAGAGTACAAAGCCCATGCTAGAATGAAACGACTGCAGAGGAAAACAATGAAGACAGCAGAGAGAACAGCGTGTGGGAAGGAGTGCGTGCTGCGTCTGCAAAAGGGAAGGGCCTAGGGTCACAGATGCCCAACTTGAGGCTTGTTCACCACAACCTGACACCACCCCGGCACTCTCTGCACTGCTCTCATGCTCAACGGCTTTAAAGAGACACCCACCTACTACATGCCACACCCTTGCTAAAAATGGTACCACATAAGTCATCTGATTTAATCTGACAACCATAGCAGGCTGCTGCCATCCACATTTTACACACAATGAAACAGCAAAACACAAGCCACACTGCCCAAGGTTTCCCAGTAAATTCCGGTACTACATTACAGTAAGTCCCACATTACAGCCAGCGCCAGAATGTCAAGGATCAAATTCCAACATCTCTGCTCTTTCTGCTCTATTGTTAATGCGACTGGAGGTGCAGGAACACTGGGAGCTGGCTTCACTGCTTTGCATCACTATCTTTGAAAGCACACGTCTCGTTTTCCCTGTACCAAAAGGCATGTTTGAGCATGGCCTCCATGTGAAGTAGTTTTTATTTCTTCTTCTGCATCACATAATGATACTTCTAGATGCTAAACATTAAGTACATGATTGATTTATTATTATACTGTGTACTAACAAAAAAAGTAAGGTATACCAATCCTAAGTCAGCATGAAGTCACACACAAAAACATTCTTTGGCCCATTTGACAACTTGTGTCCTGAGGTAAGACTAAACATAAATCACTGTTATAAAATCAAGAATTTGTGCTTGCAAATACTAGAAGTGACATTTAAGATGTACTGTTCTTTTCTTTATTCCTGGGTATAAAGATAAAACTGCTATAGAGATCATATTCTATTAAGCAAGTGAACAAGGTGTTTAAATGTAGAAACAAATACGCTCTAACTAACAGCATAACCTTATCTGTATCACAGAAGGACGTACATACATGCAACAGTGGACTTATCACCATTCACACAGGCTGTATCCGAAAGTCCCTGTCAGCACAAAAGTTGAAACCAATGAGACAAAATAGCAATCCCTGAAATCACGGAAGTCCTTGAACAATTCCTTAAACTGTTGGGAAAGCATACTGTACTATAGCACCCGTTTTCAGTACATTCATCTCGGACCGTTCTTCCCCTCCTGCACGGACGGCTCGCATTGAGCTCGGGCTTGGGGCAGTGGGAAGGGAAAAGCGCCCTTCTCCAGGGGAAGCCACACAGCTCCGGGGCCAGGACCCGCGCCCACGTCCACTGAGAACTGCGCACGCGCTGCTCCCCGTGCATGCGCAGCAGGCATGTTCAGTGAGGAGCGCTCACTAGAGTGATCACGTTATTTACGCTACTTGGTGTTTTGCTTTTGGGTACTCTGGTCCTGGTTTTGATTTCTGACGTAAGCCCAAAGCTTTTCTAAGAAACATGACTGAGAGAAACACATGCTCTCGTTTAGTGTGCAAGCACAGGTGCCTAGAATTTCAGACACAATATGGTCAGGCGTCATTTTTTAAAAGTAAAATCAACTGTCTTACCTTCATCTACTGACGCTTCACTACTGTATCCATCATACTCCGCAGATAAAGGACTGTACTTTTGTCTTGTTTCCCAAGCATAGTTCTTTTGTCTAGAATCTACCAATGGCAGTCTAGAACTGTGTGTTCTGGACAAAGCCTCATGATATTTACCCAAAGCTTCATCTTCACTTTCAGACGACGAACCATGCTCATCTCTGTCCATGTAGGAATTATCTATTTGGAATGACAGGGAGAGGAAATGATAATTTTACAACACTGAAGTACAAGAACCTTACTAGAATTATACACACAAGTAAGCACACACTCAAAAACTACATATATATGCACACATATATATGTATATATGTATATATATATATGTCAATATGTGAGGGGAGCCAATTTAGAGATGAAATAATCCTTGAAATTACTGACTTCCTTGAAAATGCCTTAAGTTGCCTTCAAAACACAGTATAACATGTATTTTTACATATAAATATATACATACACACACACAAGCTGAATTTTCAGTTCTAGAGAGGTATAACCTTTTCACGGAGGAAGTGCAAGCTTTAGATTTTTGTGTTTTAATACAAAAAATCAATTTATAGTCTATATTAATAATCTTCAATCACGGGATGTTTTTCACACTTGTTACACATGAAGTAAATTACAGTGCTTGTCATTTTACACAGCTTTTTAAAGTTGTAAGCACTGCCAGTACCTGATTCAAATAATTTATGTTACAAGATGTATTTTTTCTTTTCACTTTGGCTAATGTTTTCAAAACTGCCAATGCTCAGTTCTAACCGTGAAACAGAAAAATGGGCTGACACAATCACTGGCAGAATTATAATTTCTACAACTTTTATAGAACAAGATCGCAAAACACACGTAATTTTGAAATCTATAAAATCTTGGCTCCATTTCTTAGGAAGTAATTAGCGGGTGAACAAGAAAATATGTTTGAGACAATTTACTCCATTATATATAGAAAAAAGAAAACCAAAATAATAGATAACACATACATCCATCATTAGGCCCAGTTACATTCTAATCTATGCGAGGACAGAGTCCTTACAAATGGGGAGGTGAACTCACAAGCACAGAAACAACAATGACAACATCAGATTGCAAGAAAAGAGAAAGGTTATAAAACAGAAGGTGAACCTGTATTCCTGTTTTAAATATGTGTATAGTACACACCTCCCTGGATGCAATATATACCACAGACATGCAATGTGTGTATGTACAAACAAAATGCATTCTCCCTGGAAGAATATATGCCAAACTGTTAACCCTTCTTATCTGTAAAAGGTGAGATTAGTAGAAATATTTTAAATATAAATAAATTTCCAACAAATTTTTCAAGACATTAAAAGTTGAGCTAGGCCAGGTGTGCTGGCACAGGCCTATAATCCCAGCACTTGGGAGGCTGAGGTAGAAGGATTTCTTTGAGTTCAAGGCCAACTTGAGCTATAAAGTAAGTTCAAGGCCAGCCTTAACTTTATAATGAAATCTTGTCTCAAAAAGACAATAAATAAATAAATAAATAAATAAATAAATAAATAAATAAAACTAGAACTCTGCCATTGAAAATTCTCCTGGACAGCACTGAGATGAAGGTAGAGACAGTCTAGAACCAAGGCCCCTGACTCCCAGTTTAGAGCTGTGAGTGCTCTGTCAGATACCAGAGTGGTGGTGGTCATAGGCAGCGAGGGCCTGCCAGACTCTATGGTCACACTGTACCTACTACCGCATGTTACCAGAGTGAGTACTGTACTCATCAATAGAGAAGAGCGGGGCGCAATAGCATGCATGGAACCCTAGTACTCTAGGAGGCTGAGGCAGGAGGATCACAAGTTTAAGCCCAGCCTAGACAACTTAGTGACTTGACGAGACTGTGTTTCAAAATAAAAATATTTTTAAAAATGAATGGGAGCATTAGGTATGGTAAATATGTACTAATAAAAATTTTTTAATTAAAAAATAAAAAAAGAGCTAGGGATATAGCTCAGGGTGGAGGCTCTGAGCTCAATCCCCAGAAATGAAAAAAAAAAAAAAAAAAAAAAATATAAGAGATCTCTCCTTTTTTTATAGTTCATAACTCCTACATCAGAACCTAGAATACACATGCTATAAAGGTAATATTACAAATCAGCTAAATGAAAGGTTAATCCGTGGGTCAAAAATTCTCAAAATGGCCAGGCATGGTGGCACACACCTGTTATCCTAGCACTCCAGAGGCTCAGGCAGGAGTATTTCCATGAGTTCAAGGCCAGCCTGGGCTACATAGTGCATTTAAGCCCTGCTTGAATCACAGAGCAAGACTGTGTCTCAAAAAAAAAACAAAAAAAACAGCGAATTCTCAAAATGATGTTTGGGATAAAGCATGTCTCAGTGCAGTACTGACTATATTTTGAAGAGGTCGACAGAGGGTTTCTTTCAGTACCAGTGTACTTCTTTATGAACTGGTTACTGGTGCCCATCCTGTTGTTATTTTCTGAGTAAAATAACATGTACACTATTTTTACTCTTAGGTACTCTGCCTTTACTTTTAATTATTTGTTTACTTTTGCTATTTCAACTAATAAGGCTACCAGGGCTACTAAAAGCCACTGTATCTGACATCCAAAAACTGGTATAAGAATAGATTCTACAATGGGTATGTTTTCCAGAATTGCCATTCCTTTTTCATCAACTCATCCATCCTAACCAGCCTCTCCTATGCCATTTAAAAAGCATTCATATGATCAATAAGTAGCAACGCTACTATACGTAAGTCATGCAGCACAACTGAAAAAACGTTTACCTCATCTCTATAGCTACTCGGTTTATATAAGAATCTGAAATGGAAAAACTCCAGAGGTATACTTTATAAATAAATGCCAGGGAACTTTAGGCCTTCTAATCAGATCAGACATAAACAGAGATGACTAAGGACTATCTGAAGTAATTCCTATCAGTATGAACCGCAATAATGTTTTCAAAATTGTCAAAAATATTGTGGCTAAAAACTATAAGTGCTGACTCAGAATGTTCACTCTTTATTTTAAAAACTCATGAATAATAATAATATGTTATTTATATCTACTCGTTATAAACTACAAGAGTCATGTAAAAGTTTTAATGCATGGTTAAATGAATAGACATATCCTGAAAGATGTTATTAAATAAGATTTACTGCTCTCTCAAACACAAAACATTTTCTATAGATTTTATATTATGGCAGATTTGAAAAGCAATGTTGTACAAAGGACTTAGAAGTTAGTTTTAAAGATGCAAAATTTTAAATGCAAGACTCTAACAGCCAAATAAACTTCAGCTAAAGTATGCACACTACTTAAGAAAACACAGAGTTTCCGCTTGTAAAATAAATGCTCATTAAGAAAAAACATGGATGCTGAAAAATTGGCTAAACAACACAAAGAGCAGGGGCAAAACTGAGTGGTGCCTAAATAATGATCCTGAAACTATTAGAAAAAACTGAATGGCTTTTAACTATCTCCCCAAAAGATGATCCAAAAAAGTCTTAAATTAGATATATAGATAAGGATAGGAAAGTTGAGAAATTTGAACTTTGTTTTCCTAAATTTAAAAAAAAAAATCAAAAGAAAATTTAATCACTCAAACCAACACTATATGAGACCTCACCTTCTTCTGGTATTATCTTAGAATATTTTTCAACTTTACTCTTTGCTGTCCCTTTCTTGGTAGAACTGGCTTCGTTTTGGTTTGTTTGTACGTCTCCTCTCACTTTGTGGTATGCTGCTGGGTTTATCTGTCCTCTGATTTCTCCAGGAAACTTATCTTTCGAATTAGTTGAAAGTGCCAAGGATACATCTTCTTTCACAGTGGATTTCTGTGGCCTATTTCTCTTGCTTGTGTAAACATCTTTTGGACAACATTCATTTCCCAAACACTCACTCCCTTTGAATCCTTTATTTTTGAATTGTTTTTCAGCTTTCTTAAAATGATCAGAATGCCCTACATCAAGATTTTGATTTTTATTGAAAGGTCCCATTTTCTCCTGATCTCCTCCCACAAGCACAGGTTGAGATTGTATTTTGTGTTTATCTGTAGCCATGTACTTCTTTTTCTCATATAATATGTTTACTCCATGGGTGGGATTCTGACTTCCTTTCATTCCTTGGTACCTTGACTCCTTTACATCATTCTTATCATTCCTGGAGATTAATAAACCAATTGTTTTACATCTGTCAGTACTTTCAAGTTCATGACAAGTCGATTCAGCCCTTGGACTCTGCCTGTTTACTGATATCCCGCCAGTATTCATATGGCTTTTCAAAGACTCACCAGTATTACTGAATTCTTGGTACCCTAATAGAGTGTGCTGCCTATCGCTAATACATGTGAGCAATCTCTCTTCATGCATCCCTCGTTCTTGCTTTTGTGAAGCTGAAGTAGTATAACAATTCATTGGCTCTGCTCTGTGTTCCGCGCTGGACTGTGTTTTCTGATGAGCAGTGTTTCTGGAGACATCTGATGACACGGCATCCTTTGACTCAGAAGTGTCTCCAGCTTCTTCTGCTGCCGCACCTTCCTCTAGGTGAAGGCCATTTATCATACTTGTCACCTGCTCAGCAACTGAATCAGTGAAGGCATAGCTGACCTCCCCAACAGCAGTGGTCAGGTCCTCCACAGCACTACTGATTGTGTCCACAAGGGAGGACACTGAGGGGAGATTCTGCTGAAAATTTTTGAAAAATGCCATTTTCTATGTCCTTGTTCCTAAAAGATGCAATAACTGAATTTTCTCTTCCCAAAACATCAATTACTTTGGAACTGAGATTTAACATTTACTTAAATGTTGCGACTCAATATTTCAGTATTAGTATTTCACACCGTGGCTTTTACTCTTTCTGTAAATACAACATGTATGAAAGAAGTATGTTGAAGTAAAGACTCTTCTGGGAAATATTTAAAAATCAAAGCACTTGGCTTAAGTGTAATGATATTTTTTCCCACTGCACAGTATCTTAACAGCAGCAAGACAACACTGTCCCCTCAAACACTACTGGCTTTTTATTCTATACCTGAAAGAAGAAGTATAAAGAGGATTTTTATTATGTACTTTTAGTTTACTTATTAATATCTGACACAAGGGGACTACCATATTAATTACCAATACCATTCCAAATTAAGGAAAACATCTAAGGGAGACCATGTGAGCAATTCTGCATAGAAGTAACATAGTGGAAAGCAGGTGCGCTCCTCTGGCTAGCAGCACATACAGGCGCTAAACTGATACATTTCCTCTTCTCTGATTTCATAATAGCTACAAGGTAAGTACTGTTCCTATATAGTAAATGAAAGAAAAACAAGACTCAGAAAAAAATGAGAAGTTCCCTAAGACCTTTGCAAGGGCTCCTGAAGGTCAACCTAGCTTAACAGTAACACTAAGGGAATGGTAACTGGTCCCCTGCCGCTGCTCCCAAGAGCACACTGGGACTTTCCAGAGGCTATGTGACAAGACTGCACGCGGAAGGAGACGCCGGACTCTCGTTATGCCTGGCATGAGAGACTTGGGAAAAAATGTAAATATGCCACTCTTCTCTCCAACTTTTTTTGTTTTAAAAAATATAGCTTTAAATTTAGAAATGTTATTTATATTAATATGTAATAGCCTTGTTAGTTTTTAGAAATAAATTTATAAAAAAATTTTAAAATTTGTTATAGCTTCTAATACAATACATATTAATAGATACAATCCACATAAACAATAGTGGATTTTTAGGGTTCTCAGTGATTTTTTAGGGGTGTAAAAGAGGTAATTAGAAAAAGAAAAACCAGGAATGTTGACTCCAGAGAATTACTGAAGGCTACTGGAAGAGCTGTGTTTAACCACTTCACTCCACACAAATTACCCAAACACAGGACTGGAGCTGAGTATGAGAAACAAGTCAGAGCTCTATAAAGTACCACCATTGCTGAACGAAAGTGTCACAAGTGTAACTTAATAATAGATTTTTATAAGTAATGGGGCTCTCACTTTTTAAATTCTCAGAAATAAGAAAAAAAGCATTTCTCCAACATATGTACATAGACAAAAAAAAAAGCAAGATTTCTCTATTATTCCTCAAAACTCTTCTAATTAATACCTTGCTTCTGTAACTTTCAATTTCTTGCTGCTATCATTTATACAAGGCAGACTCTGAAAACAGCAAATTAGAAACGCTTACACTAGTTGAAAATAAAAACCTCCAAGGAATTTTTCTGTGTCAAAAAGAACGATATATCTTTCATCTTTCCTAGTATTTAGTAATACTAAATAATACAATGCCTATGGTACCAAGATAGGGAGTGGAACACTACTTTTTATAAATATATGGTAAATGTTTAAACTTTTTGAAATTTTTACAGTAAAACACAGTGCTATTAATCCTCCTCAAATTACTCCCCCTTAGGTCAATCACATGAATCTCATCTTTCTTGTCATATTCTGAAACAGTTCTGGAAATCTTCTTTTGTGAAATAAATAAATAAATATATATATATGGGGAATTCCGCTGCTGAGTGCCATCCAATGGAAAGGCACACTCATTCAGATGTACGGTGTGATACTCATCCACCTTATTCACCAGATTTGGCACAGTGAAAAGTAAACATTTTGAATCTATTCAGGACACCGATGCAACTAAAAACACTCATAAAGTAGGACTTCCAGACTGCTTCCGAAAGCTGCAAGAATGGTAGCAGAGGTGTGTCCCAAGCAAGGCAGGGTACTCTGAAAGGAATTAATGGCAATGTGTCTTTTACTGTAGTAACTTTTAAAATTTAAACGTTCACCATACGTTTGGTCACACCTCATATCTATACACTAAGTGACTAGGGCAAATCTTATCTAAGCAACAAAATTATTCACCTGCTGAGAATTATTCAGTAGTTCAAAGTAAAGGGTGAGTTCTATCAGACATCTTCGGGGGCATGGGCCAAGCACACAGGGCAATGCATTTTAAATATGCAAATATCAAGCTACTGTCTTCTTCCTATAGCACATCTGCTTATGTATGGTCTCCAAAACATATTTATAAATGAAAAATAAGGTTATTCTGTGACCATAAACAAGTACTGTATATAATATTTTAGTACTTCATGAGCAACAGAGGACATCTAAACATAATTTATTTAATAGATCCGCTACTGTTACACAATAATGGCTCAAACATAAGTTTATTATGTCAAATCCATTCTTTTATTGTATACATAAAAATAAAGAATAGTACAGATAAAAAGGGAAGAAGAAATATGATACTTACACATTTTATCTTGTGAATTCTTCCTTGCACCATATCCTGATCCAAGATCTGGAAACCCGCCAACATTTTCAAAACAGAACTTCTTATTAATATAGAGAAAAAGGAGCAGCATCAAGATAATAAACACCCCAACAGCTGACAAAAATCCAACTGCCTCTGGAGATACTAGAGAAAAAAAAGTCACAGCTGTAAGCATTTATTATTCCTAAAGCTACAAATAAGAAGGAAACCCCCACATGTAAGTTAAATTACTGCCTTATTTGAATTACATTTTTAAATCATCATAGTTTAAAATAGTTTATAAGAGAAACAGTGAAGTTTAGTGACAGTTGTTCAATACATTCAATAACATTCATTCAATTTCTCTAAGTTTCTCTATGAATTATGTTGAAACAATTTCGAAAAACTTTCTCCAAAATAGGCAGTCAATAAATACATAATACACTGAAGGATATTACAAAAATTTAAACAGAAGATTAGAAAAATATTCCTCATGTACAAGAACTATCAGATCCATGAGAACACGTACTATCATGCTTATCTCTAAAGCTTTGTTGGCCCCTTCTTAGCAAATAAGCTCTGGACCCACTACTGGCATGTAAAGCTCCAGCCTCTCTTCAGCGTGTACTCCAGTCAGACAGGCCTACTCCACTGCCTCAGAATCACTGTGTCAACACCACATTCCTGTGTTTGTTCATCCTCTTCCCCTTGCTGGGGATGGCCAAATCTTCTGCATTCCTGTATCCCACTCATGCACTCATCAACAAGGACCTCTGAAGCATGACCACGCACCAGGTATTGCTACATGCACAGCTCCTGTTTTTCTTGAACAATGAGGTGAAGGCAATTACTGTACAACAGTGTCATAATGTATGTGACTGGGGGAGAACAGAGACAACAAGAACCACATAAACCCTTGATGCAGTGTTGGAGCAGCAAATGAGCTTCTCTGAAAAGTCTATGGCCTCCAAAATGGTATCTTAAGAGCTACTAAGAATGAGAGATGTTAACACTATCCCAGGTAGAAGGACACTGTACATGAAGTCCTAGAGCTGGGAGATCACTGTACATGCCAAAAGCTGAATGAAATTTGTTCTGATGAGCTACCAAATTTTCAAAAGAATCTGTTCTCAAGAAAATACACAAGGTCCAAGTGTGATGGCACACACCTGTAATATCAGCACTCAGGAGGCTGAGGCAGAAGGATTGCTGTGAGTTCTGAGCTATGTAGTGAGACCTTGTCTCAGGAGACAGACAGAGAGAGAGAGAGAGGTGGGGAGGGAGAAGGGGAAGGAGAAGGGGAGGGGGGGAGGGGAGGAGAAAGAGAGGGTGCGGGGAGGAAGGGAGGGAGAAAGAAGGCGGGGAGACAGATGAAACCACCCAGGGAGATTTTATAGAGTGAGAGTCCTCTCCAACTTTTCCAGTCCCCAGCAATCTCTCTTCCTGTGAACTTGCACACTATTTATCACTACACGAGTCATTTGGAGTTAACAGGAACTAAAATTTCATACATCCAGTGTCTTTCAAGTATGGGTTGAGAATGAACCTGGGGTCTCAAATATTCCCCACAAACTACAACCTACTTTTTTCCATCAGCTGAGCAGCACCTAACATGCTATCTCCTCCAATATTCTTCCATAAATGGGAGAACCGTGGTAATCCACACTAACCTATCTGTTACAAGTAAGTGACCAGCTAGTCAATGAGCGCCTTGGTCTCCTGCTTCTCATTGTCCGTAGAAGCCAGGCACACCAGCAGTGACGCAGAGTATGGCCCTGCACTCTACTCGAAGCCGTCTCAACAGTGCTGTGGCAGCAGATGGATGGCAGCGCCACCGCCTGCCGCGGGGGAGGAGCGGCGAGGGCGCGTGCTGGTGCGGGTGTCAGGCTGGTGTTGGAGGCAGATCCCATCACAGACTAGGAAGTCACATCTTGACACCAGCTCTGCCAGTCTTGTTCTCAGGCTGGAACACAGCCTGGGAAGGAAGCAGTGTTGTGACAAAATAAGCTAAGGCATACAACAACAACAGCAACACAGGGGCATGCGGGAGCCTTGAAGGAGGAGATAAAAATGAACACAGAATTGCCATCAGCATTTCTATGAGTTTCATAAGCAAGTCAGAAACTGGTGTAAAGACACAAAGCAGAACAGTACTTCAACACTATCCTGTAACAGTAAGTGGTGCAGAGGCTTCCTCCTAGCTTGGGCCCAGAACACACCCAGAAAAAACTTAACGCCTCAAGCGGCTACACAGGATTAGATATTATGCAACCCAGAAATCTCACATTTCTTGAAAAACCAAGAAAGTCTACATCACGTAAAGAAAGCCAGGAGCTGCTGGCAAAAACAGCAACAAACACGTGTAGAATATACTATGTTGATATTCATCACTTTAAGCCCTTCACATAAATCAACTCATTTAATCTTTTAAAAAATCCTATTATCGTCCCCATAACAAACTGAGAAACACGGGTAGGAAACCATGTACTTTCATTTCCTTACTTTGTCTTCCTCCTTCCTTTCGAAAACTTTCAGCCCTGGGGGAAAGATCGACTGTAAACAAGTGTGCCAGGATGTATTGTATTAACTAGTTTAACAGAGGTAGGAGTACAAATGACTACTGCGTCACAAAGAGAAACATTCCCTGAGAAAGTCACAAAACGACTTATCAAGGAGAGAACACTGGAGGAGGGCATGACAAACTATAACCAGGAAGAGGACGGAGAAATGTGCGAGGAAAGACACAGTGGATGTGACACGCCACAGGCACCGAGGGGCCCCGCCACGGCTCTCTTATTCACACTACCCTCGATCTACCGAGCACAGTACTGTCAGCACAGCTGACACAAAAACGTGTGAATGCATGCATGACGATGTGTCTCCTCCTATTTCATGTGAAAAATGTCACTTGCTAAATAAAACCAAACTTTAAAATGTAGGTGCTGAACTTTCTTAATGGTAAATCTCTTAGATTACAAGTTTTTAGATAAATATATACTGTGACATGGGACAAACTTTTTAAAAAGCTTTCCCTTCTAAGAAAAGATAAAATATGTCTGCAGTAAACATACTAAGCATACAACATTTTCAGTAAGAATAAGATTCGGGGGCTGGGGATTTAGCTCAGTGGCAAAGCGCCTGCCTGGCAAGCGCAAGGTCGTGAGTTCGGTTCCCGGTACCAGAGAAAACCCCCCTCCAAAAAAAAAACAAAGAAACAAAGACTGAGATTTCCCCCTAGCATCTTATCTAACAATGAATCCACTTATGAAACTACCCTTTCTACATAAGTATTCCTAAGAATACATTTAATTATACATAAGTGTATCCTTTTCAAGTCTTCTAGATCATCCACTGCAAACAAGAAGATCCATATAAAAATGCCTACCTCCATTTAAACGGGGCCTTCAAAGTGTCTACTGGAAAGCACACAGTGAGTTAGGTTAGGTTAGTATTATACTTTTGAAGAATCAATTTGGCTGAATGCAGTAAAAAACTCAATATTCACTAATGCGCTGTTTTGCCCTCACCCAAATTTATAATATTTTAATATGCTAGACAAAATGAAGATGAGCTAACAACAATATTAGCAATCTCAAATACCTAAGAGTTCTCATGACTTACCAGGGACTATTAAGCGCTTTGTGAGCATTATCTCCTCTCATCCTCACTATGACCCAAATGGACATATACATATTTCTTAAGTTTTTTGTTTTGTTTTATTTTGGGTTTTTTGAGACAGGATCTCGCTATGCAGTTCAGACTGGCCTTGAACTCACTGCGAGGCCAGGCTGGCCTCAAACTCACAGCGATCCTCCTGCCTCAGCCTCCAAGTCCTGGGATTACAGGCATGTGCTAGCATGCCCAGCCCAAAGTGATAGATACAGATACTGACACTCTGAAAAGGGTACAATTTTCAAGATGTTTACACTGTTATTCAGTGAGAGAATCTGGATTGGAACTCTGCTGGACTCCTGAACGCACACTGTTAACTGCTAATCTCTTTGCTTCCCACTGGCTGGGCACTGTTGTCGTCTGTTTTCATTTTAAGACATAACACTCAAAACAACATGACGATAGGTAAGTAGAATGATACTGCACATTAGTAAACTGAGGCCCATAAAATAACTTATCCAAGTCACAGATCTATGAAGTGGAAGAGGCTGGACTCGAACCCAGACATCCTGACTCCAAAGTCCATGATGCTAAGCCTGAGCAACACTTCCTCATGCCAACCGCATAGAGAAGTAAGAGAAAGGTGTGCAGCCAGGGTGACAGAGCTGACTGCACATGTTATGAGCAATACTGCACTGTATTACTTAGCTTTCATGTAGGTGAAAAGATACCAACTGGTTTCAATTTTCTCAAAATAAATACATAAATTATCAAACTGAAATCACAATTTTTCTACTGAAGTTTCAAAGCTAGGCATGATAGTGCATATCTGTAATCCTGGCACTTTGGGAGGCTGAGGCATGAAGATTTCAAGATCAAGCCCAGCCTGGGCAACTTGATGACTTAGAAAGACTTTGTCTCAAAACACAATTTTTTTTAGAAAGGGGGACTGGATGCAGATCAGTGCAAAGGCCCTGGGTTCAATCCCCAGTACCACAGACACACAAAGATATGTTTTAAAATTCATTTTAGAACTACTCTGAGAAAATAACATCAATGACACATTCTTATGAGCCACATCTGAAAGTTAACGATACTTTCAAAACTGCAAGTACTCTGGCTGGGCATGGTGACATACACCTGTAATCCCAGAACTTGGGAGGCTGAGACAGGAGGATCGTTGTGACTTTGAGGCCAACCTGGGCTACATAGTGAGTTCAAGGCCAGCCTGCACTACAAAGTGAGACCCTGTCTCATAAATAATAAATAAACAAACAAACTATAGGTATTCTACAGAACAATAAGTTCACTGTGAGTTATATGACACCATATTAAGTAGAGAAGGGCACAAGTTATAGTATCTCATCAGAAAACACAGAAAGTTCAGTTTGTCCAAGATGAGTGATTATTTATAATACATAAACTAAACTGGTTCTGGTATTTATCTTTATATTCAGAAATGAACATATGTACTTGCAAAACACCAAACTTTAAAGAGATTCTACTGTCATAATTCAACTTTCACTAATAATGGTAAAAGTTATTTTAATTTCTAGAGATAAGTCAGCCATTCAAAAAAAGGATAAAATTGTAGTCTTATAAAAGTCAAAGCAAGAACAAACACATTTGACTTTCAAAGTATAACCATTTACTTAAATTCTGCTTTAAACTTTTTCACAAAAGAACATTCGTTAGTAAAGTTTTTAAGAAAAATACCAGAATGTGCGTATGTGTGTGTGTGTGTGTAATGGAACTATTTATCTACTAAACAAATATATCTTCACTTTTTATGTACTTGTGCCATAACCACGCCAAATAAAATCATTTTTTTATCAAAGCAATTGAGTTATAACTTTTAAAACAAATTTTACAAGTCTATCCTCATTACTCATGATATTTGCAATGTAATATTAAACAAAAAGTACCCCTAGGCTTCACCTAAGTCTTTAAAACAAAGGATACAGAGCACCACTTACACTCTGCGCGCAGGGAGGCGGTGTGGATTGCCCTTGCACAGGAAACCCTAGTCCTCTTACCCCCGTTTGGGTCCGTTAATAATTCATTTCACAGATGCAATTCCACCTCTTGACCAAAATGCAAACTAGGTAAGAAGCCAACTTTCATTTTAAGAGAAATATTGGTTTTCTATTTAAAAAGGAGAAAATATTTTCACATTTTAATCAGTAAAATTTTCCTTTTTTTAATGGTTTGGACACAAAATACATCATTATCAGCGATTCCAAGAAATAATTTAGAAACAAGAGAGATTTGGTCTCTTTAAATTTCCTTTTATGGCATCTCAATTACTTGCACAAATAAAGTCTCTCTTAAGAGTTTACACAGTGTTATGATATAGATGATGCAAAACTCAGAAGGAGATACAGAAATCACAGAAAAGGGTGTAACACACAGCTGCGAGCTCTATACTCTATAAACAGCACTTTGTTATGCAGTGGTACCTTGGCTCATGAACTTAATGTGTCTCACAGCTTCGGGGAGGGGCTGCAGTTGGGTTTGTCACCCGATGTGGAGTTAGTGAATGGAAGCAAAATTCTGTCAAATGCTTTTGTTTGAGAACCAAATTGTTTGTGAACAGGATGACTCAGGATCTGAGGGATTACTGTAAAGAGACTGACTCACTGCTCAGTGACTGGAGGGACAACAGAGGGAAGGGGCAGGTGGGTGGCCATGCAGAACACTAACACGGCTGGAAAAACTGTCCTCCAAGAGGACAGCTGGCCAGGTCAACAGAAGGAACCTGACTTGCTTCACAGATGGAACTATCGACAGATTTAGTTACAGGTCCTTCAAGCATGATGAAATAAATTGAAATTAATTCAAGTATCATAACAACAAAACTTCAATCAATTCTAAAAAAAGTTGGAAGAAAATCTGAACAGTATTTAGATATGGAACAAAATATCTAATATATTTAAACCAAATGCTTAATATGCAGACTTAGTAATATGTAATGCATTCATAATATATTTAAGTACAAATAATATAAAAGTTCTATCAAATCTCTGAGAGAGATTTTTCTTCAAGGCAATCTTAATTGAGAATTCAAAATTCCAATTCCAATGAAGACAAATTTATTTTCCCGACCAACCTCCCTACAGCAAAGCTTTTCATCATTCTTTTGAACAACAGATTAGTGTTAATTGTCTCAAATTTTTTCACTGCCTACTCAATGTATAGAAATTAGCTCAAAATTATCTGCATGTCAAATGGCACAGGCAAGTTCTAAGGTAATTCCTTTATCTGCTTCACATTTTCAATGATTCTTTGCTCTTTCTTTTCACTTAAGAGCTTCATAGCTGAGCTACTATAAAAAAGATTTTGGAAATTCAACAGAACGTCCTAGTTAAAGCTCATCTGTGATATCAACCAGTTTCAGATATGCTCATTTCAGTACTGAGTTCAAAATCATCAAAATTCTGACACACTGAAAGCAGTTTCCTTCACATCTCTTGGAGAGACACCATCTTCCTCTAGAATTTAATGTTATGCCACTAGTTCTTTTCTCGAAGTGATAGAAACATCCTTTGCTCATTCTGCAAACATTTCCCACCAAGCCTGCTGTTTTCAAGGGATGCAGCCTTTGCCGAAAATACCAAATGCTCGAAGCATACAGGTTGGGGGTGTCTGAACACATGCGTATCAGTCAGAGGCTCATCTGCATTGCCAGCGGGTCGTGTTTCTTCTCTGACTGGTAAGCAGGCCTAGCACACTTCAGTCAGTGACCACTGGAGCTGATAGGGCTGTGTCTAGATGGCCCCCACAGCCCCAGGCGGCCATAGGTGGGACTTTGTGGAGGTTGGATCTAGATGTGTGATGCTGGGACTAATTCATGCTTCGAGGCCAGGACTAAGGCTGCCCGACCCTGGGTGAGCACTACCCGCCTTAAGGGTGAGTAGCCTGCACAAAACATAAGGGACAGAAAGGGAGTCTCTGCCTGCCGCTGGCTGCTTTGCTTCTTCACTGCTTTGCTGCCTCTGCCCGCTGTGAACTGCTTCTCTTCTGTGATGCTCCTCTGCCACGCCACCTGCCTTGGAGCCAGCCAACAGCAAACTGAAGCCTCTATAGACTGTGAGCTAAACACACCTTCGTCCCTTAACTTGTGGGTGCTGAGTATTTTGTCTTAACAATGAGAAAAAAGTAAGACAGGAGCTCAGTATCAGACTGGGCTCCCACTTAAAACACGGCAACCTGCACTTGCACTGTCCACTTGCCTTCCCGATGCACACTGAATAAAAGCGAGGGGTTCCACCTGTGAAGTGCTATCTGCACACTGCTTCACTGATGTAGCTTGTGTATCAGCTGCAGTAAACACGAAAATACCTGCATCTCAAGGAAAAAGTAAAAGCTCTGCAAACAGATACAATCCTCAGATTGCAGCCACAGACCATTCCTGTGCAGTCCTGAGCAAGCTGGGCAGTGCAGGAGCAGAGGAAGGCTGGAGCAGCGGTTGTGGGCTGACAGATTTTACATCACTAAAGCATGGGCTAATTTCAATAAAAGAACCATTTGCCAAGTAAGCGGGAGTGCTGCAAGTTAAAGTAAACCACAAGCAAATCAGAAAGAACATGTCCATCAAAAACATAAATGACAGCTGTGTATGGTAGCAAGCTGGGAGGCTGAAGCAGGAGGATCATAGGTTCAAGCCCTGCCTGGGGAACTTTAATGACTAAGCAAGAACCTGCCTCAAAGTAAAAAAAAAATTTTAAAGGGCTAAGGATGTAGCTCCCTGTGAAAGCACTAGATTCCATTACAGGAAGGAGGGAAAAAGAGAGGGAGGGAAAAGGAGGAAACTGGAAAGGAAGGGGAGAACAGATGACGGAGCCCTGGCACTGAGGAGCAGACGCGATGGAGCACTGTGGTGTCCCTCCTCAGTGCCCACTGTCCTGGCGGATTTAGGGGACATCACATAATTTAACCCTTAAGGAAACTCTGGATATTTTAAACTGGTAAAAGTGAAACAAAATAAGAACTGGGAGTATAACGCAGCGCTAAAGCACATGCCTTAGCATCCACAAGGTGCTGTGTTGGACCCCCAGGACCAAAAGTAAAGGATAGATACATAGGAAGAAAAAAATGCTGAAATGTAAAAGATAACATACAAAATTAAGAAAATGTGACTCTCTTAGCAAGTTTCCCATTGCTAACCATAAGGAACAGTGTCTTCTGTCCATAGGAAGGTCTGAGAAGTACTAACTATACGATAAAGTGTTCAGAACATACTAAGCAAGAGAAAGCTGAGTAAGACAAATGTGATTCCCCAAATACAGGAACTTAATAAAGTACTATAGGGGCAACTAATCCTGATGTGGGGAATCAGGGAAGACTTCCTGGAGGAAGTGATTCCTAAACTAACGTATGAAGAATTTAGAATCTAAAAATGTGAAGACTCTAAAATGCAGAATAAAAAAGTAGAAGGGGTAAACCAGAGAAAAGAGTATTTTTGTTTTGTTTTGTTTTGTTTTCCAGTACTGGGAATCGAACTCATGACATTGTGCTTGCCAGGCAGGCACTGCGCCTCTGAGCTAAATCTCTAGCTCTGAGAAAAGAGTTTTTATAGCAAAAGGGCAAGGCTGGAGAAGAGGCTCCTTCTGGAGCCTACCTTTCAGGCTGTCTCACTTGTACAAGCAAATGTACACACATGCACTGTCCTGAATCAGTTTTAAAAATGCTTTTGGTACTTGCTCCTTTAATGTTTCTTGTCCAGTGGTAGAGAGAACTTCCAATCCTTTGCGTTATATCACAATCACCTAACAAAACAAATCACTTGCTAATTCTGTGAATATATAAAAAGGTAGCCATGCATGCACATGCTTTAACCAAAAGATTTCTTCCTGCAAAACTCATGTTCATATTCAAGTCAGTGAAGTGTAGACTGTGGATTCAATGCCAAATGCTAACTATTCTTTTAAAAACTACCATGCCACTACATGGGAACACATCAGCACAAGTTACCAAAATACCAATTTCCATTCATCTACAAAAAGATATGTGGACAGGACCCTGAGGAGCACTCCTGGTCTTCGTGAAGCATGTCAAGCTAACTTGCTACTTTCTTTCTGTAAAATAATAGTTAGTGAAATACACAAGGAAAACATACCACGTCTAGCTTTCTTCAATAAAATGTACAATTTCCTCTAATGAAATTTCCATTTAGACAGCAAACTCAGAGGATCTCTGCTCTAGATGCAGATTTGGAAACCCAATGAATCAGCACCAGACTTCCTGACCAAGGCTTCAAAGGCAGTTCTTACACGCATGCTTGCATCAGCACCAGTCTCTCTATTCTAGCCATTGCTCTTCATTGAGGACCAAGTCTCAAGCCCAAGAGGCTACACCAGTTACTTACCTAGCAACAGCTGCAAATGTAACTGAATTAAGATAGACAAAAGGATGTAGTACTATATCAAAAACTCAGTACTCAGATCAACGAAGAGCCGCTGAGAGCCGCTCGATAGAGCTGTTACTTAATACCTTACCAATGAAAGAAAGAACAGACTACGTTCATTAATTTTGCAGATGGTACTAAGAACACTCAGTCAGGCATGATAGATAAGTCACTGAATGAAAGATACACTAGGGACCTGGATATGTTAAAGAAATAATATACCAAAAGAAAATGAAATTCAATATGGCTAAGTGTAAGGTTACTACCCCACCAGCAGGTAAGCACTGATTAATGGTAATGAAAGTAAAATGTGTCAGTAAAAATTAAAAATAATATAAGTCAAATAGAAATTAGCTTGGGCTGGGGATGTAGCTCAATGGTAGAGTGCTTGCCTAGAATGCACAAGGCTCTGAGGTCAATCCCCAGCAGCACAAAAAAAGAAAGAAAGAAAGAAAGAAAGAAAGAAAGAAAGAAAGAAAGGAAGGAAGAAAGAAATTGGCAATGCAGTGGTTCTACCTGTGAAAAGCAACCTTATCAAATTCTAATTGAAGCAGTTATGGTACTGAATTTTAAAACAAAACTGAAAATAATGAAAATGTTCAGAGGGAAACAACTATATTAAACATACATAAAAAGGTCCAAAGCAAAACATGAACTTGCTCTATACTGCAGAAGAAACAGCAAAAATGTGGTTAAATTTTACTTTACATAAATCAGATCACTTAACTTAGAACTCCAGTATTTTAAAAATATAGAATGTTATCTATAATATCCAAAAACTTGACTATAAAAACACTGTTTAACTGTGAGAGTTAAAAAGCAAAACAGGTTAAGAGAAGGGAATATAAAATTCAAAAGACTGAGATGAACAATTTGCTTGAGAAAAAGACAGAAAATCCAGTTTCAGGCAAGTCTCAAGTGGTGAAACTACTACATGAAAGATACTCAGAAAGTCCCGATTTGGACTGAGATTCTGAGATTTTTCTGAAATAAGGAAAATAATTGTGGCAATTACAATTAGTGATAATTATATAAAAATTCTAGATTCAGCAACTTATTAAAATTTAAAATGAAGATTTGAAGACTATTTTACAATACACAACAAATAAAAGCACAAGTTTTATAAGAAAACTGGTATGTGTAAGGACTGGCAGTATTCAATACATTCTAGAAGGGGAGCTGGCCTAGATGACAGAGTACAGCAAAAACAGGGTACAGACACCTCACAGTTCCCTTCCCAGAAACATTCAGAGAGCTGTGCTGAACAGCACTTTTGGTTTGTGTTTGTTTACACTTTGGGATAAGCACCACTGGTACCTGAATTTTTCTAAATCAAGTGCCAGGTCCTTAGCAAAGCCAGGGACAGAGGCTGCAACTACCATGACCACTAGGAAAAGAGGAACCCTGCCTGTCTCACGTTTGCCTTATTTTTTCATGATTGAAACATATTTTTCCCAATTTTTAAGATTTTTGTTAGTACATGTTTGCAGTTCATAATGGTTACATTCACTGCAGGGAGCTGGTACATGTACATAAAAGATCTGAATTCTATTTCTCATTCCTTCCCCTCCCCTCTGCCACCCTCCCCGCATCTCTTATGATCTTCCCTTTTGCAAAAGATTTGCCTGTCTGCTTCAATTACTTATTGTTATGGTTTGGGGGGATATTTTCCAAGGGGAACAATATAATACAAGACACATATTTTATAAGATTATTTATAATAGTCACCCAAAGAATGATATATAACAGAGTGCAGGAAATTTGTTCACACACTAAGACCGTGGAATCCCAGCTGAGGGCTTGGATCCTACGGAAATGTCCTGTATGAGTCCAGTTGAAGACCCAGAGCTCATAACAAAGTCTCCCACAAGTCCACCTGGAGGCCTAGAGCCCATAACAATATCTCATGCAGGCCTGTTTCATGGATCTGCACTGGGAAGGCCAAAGGTCAGTGGGAATCTAGAAAGTCTGTGCCAGAGGGATAAAGGATCTGTGGTAGCGGGCTGAGGGATCTGCACTGGAGCCAGGAAGTGATGCTCAGAACCAGAGCTCCCCCGAAAGGTACCATAGCCATGTTCAGCAACAATGAGGTCCCAAGCTCCTCCGATGATCAAGATGGCCGAATTCCCATCAGGGAAGCCAATGCAGCAAGGTTCTCCAGGAGACTGGCAGTGCACCATCTTCCCTTCCGGAGCCATGAAGTGATGCTCAAAGTGAGGACCAGAGCTCCCCCAAAGTGAACCAAAGCCATTCTCAGTGCCAGCGAGGTCCCTAACTCCTCGAAGGATGAAAACAGCCAAGTTCATCAGGAAAGCCAGCATGATGAGCTCCTCCAAAACAACCAACAGCTCCTTACAGCTTCTACCAGCTCCCAACAGTCTCCCTTCTTCTCCAGTTCTGCTTCTTATTCTGCTGGCAATAGTCCGCAGGTGGGCCTCCCAAACCCAGCATCACGCTAACTCAGTTCAGCTGGGAGTTATAAGCTGACCACCACCTGTCAATCCACTATACTTATCCTTTATTTTCTTCTTTATTTATATATTGGATTTCTCATATTAGAAAATCACAGGACATTTAAGCTTGTGCGTCTAATTTTTTTCATTTAACATTATAGTCTCAACACGCATCCAATTCCTACAAATGACTCGAGTTTACCCTTCTTTATGACACAGCAGTACTCCACTGTGTATGAACACCACCTTTTCTTTATCCATTCATCTGTTGATGGATGCATAGGCTGCTTTGAAGATTTAGGAATTGTGCTGCTTATAAACATAGATGTGCATGTATTATAACTTCATGTGGTACCTTTAACTCTTTCTAGAAGGGGAAGAGCTGGGTCAAATGGCATTTCTGGTTTTAGTTTTCTGAAGAATCTCATGCTGATTTCTATAGCAGCTGCACTAATCTAATTCCCACCAAAAATGTAGAAGAGTTTCCTTTTTCCTGCAGCCTCACCAGGATTTGTTATTGATTTCTGATGACAGCCATTCTTTAATTTTTGATGATAGCCATTTTTTCTGGAGTGAGACAGAATCTTGGTATTATGTTAACTTGCACTTCTCTAATGATGACAGATGCTGTGCATTTTTTTATGTACTGGCCATTTGTACTTCAGAAAAGTGTCTACTCATTTCAGTTGCTCATTTTTCGACTGGGTCTTTTATTCTGGAGGGGCCTAATGTTTTTCGTTCTTTATATACAGTATTCTAGATTTTAGTCCTCTGTCTGAGGAATAGCTGGCAAAAATTTTTCCCATTCGATAGGTTTTCTCCTTGCTCTGTTGGCTGGTTCCTTTGATATGCAAAAGATATTTAATTTGATATGATCCCATTCATTGATTCTCACAGTTATTTCTTGTGCAATTAGAGCTCTATTCACAAAGTCCTTGCTTATGCCTATGGCTTTAAGAATTTTACCTATTTTATTTTCCAGTAGATTGTTTCTATTTTAACATTTGGATCTCTAACCCACTTTAATCTTAGAGTGGTACAAGGTGCCAGGTACAAGTTTGGATTCAATCTTCTGTATGTGGACAGCAAGTTTCCCTAGCACTGTCTGTGAGTGGCTCACTTTCCTCCATTATATCTTTTTGGCTCCATTATCAGAGAGCACACAGTTGAATGTGCCTGTGGTTGTTTCTGCACCTTCTATTCTGTTCCATTGATCCACATATCATTTTTGCCCACATTGTGCTGTTCTTATCACTACAGCTTTGTAATTTTCTTGAAATCTCAGGCTGTGCTATCTCCTGCTTTGTTCTTGTTGCCCAGGATTGTTTTTGCTATTCTGGGACTCTTTGTTCTGTATGAATTTTTAAGATTGCTTTCATGGTTCAGTGAGGAATGCTGCTGATGTTTTCATTGGGATTGCATTAAATGTGTGTATCAGTTGTGCAAGTGTGGTCATTTTGACAATTTCGGTTCCGTCTACCCAGGAATGGGGATATCTTTCCACTTTCTGATGTCCTACTCAATCTCATTTTCAGAGTACTGTAGTCTTCATTGTAGAGGACTTTCATTTCCTTAGGTTAATTCCTGTGTATTGCGTTTTTCTTGATACTATTGTGAATGGCACTGTTTTCCTAATTTCCTGTGGGGTGAGTTCATTACTGATGTACAGCAACTCTGATTTTTGTATGTTGATTTTGTAACATTACCAAATTTGGCTGTAATTCTAACAGTCTTTTGGTAGAAACACTACGGTGTTCTAAGTAGAAGACTATATCATTTGCAAATAATGATAATTTGACTTCTTTTCCTGTAAATTTATCCTTTTTATTTCTTTCTCTTCCCTGATTGCTTTGGCTAATGTTTCATATTGAACAGAAGTGGGAACAGTGGATATCCTTGTCTTGTTTCTGATTTAGGTGGGAAAGCTTTCAGCTTTTTCCCATTTTATATGATGTTGATGGTAGGTCTGTCAGATTGAGGTAAGGTCCTCCTATACATATTTTCTTCAGGGTGTTTATCAAAAATGGGTGTTGGATTTTTGTCAAAGGCTTTTTCTGTATCTATTTAAAGGATTAGGTGATTTTATCCTTGTTTCTATGTATGTGATATTATGTTTACTGATTTGCTTACATTGGACAGTCCTTGCATCACTGGGATGAAGCCTACCTGGTCATGAGACACTGATTTGCTGCATTGTTTACCAGTATCTTGTTGAGGATTTCTGCATCTAGATTCATTAAAGAGACTGGCCTGTAATTCTTTTTCAGATGGGTCCTTGTCTGGTTTTGGAATCATAGTAATGCTACCCTTCCAAGAATAACTTTGAGAGTACTCTTTCAATTTCATTAAAAAGTTTAAAGTTCTTATACAATTCAATGATGAATCCATCAGGGCCTGGAGTTTTCTTAGTTGTTGGATATTTTACTACTACTTTGATTTCATTGCCTGTCACTGGTTTTTATATCTTTTTGGCTCAGTTTTGGTAATTCATATTTATCTAAGAATCTATCCATTTCTTCTGGGTTCTCCAATTTGCTGGCATACAAGTTTTCAATGTAGTTACTAATAATCTTCTGAGTTTCGGCAGTGTCCATTGTAATTTTACCTTTTTCACTTCTAAAATGCATTGATTTGGATCTTTTGTTTTTGGAGGGGAGACTAAGTGCTAAGAGTTTGTCTACTTTTTTTAAAGAACTAGCTCTTTGATTTATTAATTCTTTGTTGTTTTTAAATCTCAATTTCATTAATTTCTGCTTTGAGCTTTATAATTTCCTTCCTTTACTAGCTTTGGATTTGGATTGTTCATGGTTTTCTGACATTGAGGTGCATCATTAGGTTGTTTATTTAGGCTCATTCTGTTTTGCTGATATGATTGTTCATACCTATAAATTTCCCTCATAGGAATGCTCTCCTTGTGTCCCATGGTATGTTATACTGGCATGACTGTTTAATTGTAGGAACTGTCTAATTTCTTCCTTGATTTCTTCTGTGATATGTTGACTATACAAGAGAATACTATTTAATTTCCATATGTTTGCATAATTCCTGTGGTTTATTTTGTCATTAATTTCTAGTTTAACTGCACTGTGATCTGATAATATGAACAAGATCATTTCTTTTGAGCTTACTTAAACAAGCTTTATGGGTTAGTACATGGTCTATTTTGGAGAAAGTCCCATGTGCTGCTGAGAAGAATGTATATTCTGTTGCTGCTGGATAGAATAGTCTGCAGTTATTAAGTGCATTTTAAAGGTTTGGTTCAATTCTGATTATTTCTTTTTTGACTTTTTGTGTGGTTGATCTACTAGTCACAGTGGGATACTGAGGTCCCCATTATATTTGTGTTGATGTTTGTCTGATCTTTTCTGTCCAGCACTGTTTATTTGATGAAGTTGGGTGTGCAGGTATTCAGTGTATGTATGTTTATAATTGCTATCTCCTCCTATTCAATCATTCCCTTAACAAGTATGTAATGACCCTCTTTGCCTCTTCTGCTCAGTTTTGGCTTGGTATCCACTTTCTCTAAAATTAGGAGAGTGACTCCTGCTTGGTTTGCGGATCCTGTTACATGGAATATTGTTTTGTATCCTTTAATTTTTAGTGTACGAATTTGTTTTGGGAGTAAATGTGTTTCTTGCACGCAGTGTACTATTGAGTTTTGTTTTTTGCTCCATTCTGCCAATCTGTGTTTCTCAACTGGGAAATTAAGACCATTCATTCACATTGAGAGTTATTACTGACAGGTACTGGCTTATTCCTATCATTGCATTATTTTCCTGTTACTGACTCCTTTTTTCCCTACTTCTGATTAACTACTCATCCTGTCTGATGTATTCATTCTGTGAAACTTTCTGGCATGGTTGGTTTCACTGTCTCTTTCTAGAATGTCCTTGACAATTTTTTTAGAGTGTTGGCTTATTGGTCATGAATTTCTTAAGCTGCTATTTGTCATGGAAAGACTTGTTTATTTATCAATTTTGAAAGATAGCTTTGCAAGATATATCAGTCTAGATCAGGAAATTTTTTTTTCTTTTAAGGCTTGGAACACTTCATTGGTAAGCTCTCCTGATCGTTAAGGTTTGTGTTGAGAAGTCTGCTGTAATTCTAATGGATTTATCTTTACAAGTGACTCATTGTCTAATTTTTGAGTTAGAACTCATTGTTTTTAAGATTCTGTCCTTCTGTTGAACTTCTGGGATTTTGACTACAATAGGTCATGGAGAAGTTCTTTTCTGATTGTGGCTATTTGGGGTTCTATATGCCTCACTTACTGTATGCTAAATTATTTCCCCACATTTGGAAAGTTTTCTGCTATTATTTCTATAAATAGATTTCTTATGCCATTTGTGCTATCTTCTAATTTTTCACTACTTTTAATTAATCTTAGATTAGTCTTCTTTGGGTCAGCTAGCAATTACTGGATCCATTTTTCATGTTCTCTTGTTTTTAAGGTATCTCTGAATATACGGTCACTGGCATAACCCTATATTCCAGCTCTGATACTCTTGTCTTCACACTGTTCATTTCAGTTGCCCATACTTTCAAAAGAATTTTTTATCTCTTGGTTTTCAGTTTAGGATCTTTTCATAAGCTCCAAATTTTTGCTAATCTAATCATTCATGTTTTTATCATTCTGTTTAGCTCAGGTAGCTTTTTATTGATGTTCTCTGTAAACTCATGTTTTATTTATTGCCTATTATCAGTTTAATTATGTTCTGTGAGTTTGCCAAGCACTTTATTGAATATTTTTCCAACATTTTGAATAATTTAGGTGTATGGCTTTTGAATTCCCTACAATTGATGCCACATGAATCAGTTTTTGGGGAGTTGGGAGATTTTAGAGGCATTTT
The DNA here is from genome assembly GCF_000276665.1 of Chinchilla lanigera. Taxonomy (NCBI): domain Eukaryota; kingdom Metazoa; phylum Chordata; class Mammalia; order Rodentia; family Chinchillidae; genus Chinchilla; species Chinchilla lanigera. The sequence goes on from NW_004955489.1 coordinate 2,212,046, forward strand.
GTTGCCTTGTCTAATGTTTCGTGTGTGTGTGTGTGTGTGTGTGTACATGTGCACGCATGTACATGTGGACACATGCATGTGCATGAACTGAGGTTTGTGAGTCAATTATATTGGAAAGAGTTTGCTACCAGAATGGAGATCTTTTCAGTTAGTGTCTGCGCTCTGGGCATGGCTAACTATAGGCCTTTGCCTCTGTTCCAAGATCCAACCACCTTGATTAGTTTGGGAGGGAGGGTGAGTATAATTAGTCCAGCTCCCAGTTTTCTGTGAATGAACCACAGTATTGTTAATTACATAAAGACAATCCAGATACCGGCATACAGAGAAAACCAATTAATAACAACTGTGCCACCCTGGCAATAGCAAAAACACAGCCACAATAATACAGCTAAAGACAAACTGGACACTGACATACTGTAAGAACCAATAATGTACTAACCTTAACCACAGACAAGAGACTTATAATTATAGTGTAAAAACAAAGACAAATCAAACATTGACAGACACTAAATGTCCATTAAATGAAAAAACTATATTGCCACTAACACTAGAAAAGAATACAACAGCAGTAGCACAGAGCTAAATAAATATCCACAAATTAATAAAGCTTAATCATTACTCTAGTAAAGACTGAAGGAATGTAGAACAGGAGAATGAAAGCAGTACAATTTGGAAAATAAAGGAAAGATGAGAAGGAGGAAAGAAAAATGAGATAAACGATCTCATTAAGGAGTAAAAGAAAACAGGACTTGATAAAGCTAACAGAAAAGAAGAAAAAGAAAAAAAGGAAGAAAAAAATGAAAAGAAAAAGAAAAAAGAGAAAAAACCCAAATCCCAAAGAACAAGTTTTAAAAGTCAGTCCAAAACAACTTCTGTGTTTTTGGATGAGTGGTTTCTTTTCAGGTTGTATAGCCTTGGAATCCAGCAGAAATGGAGGAGAGATGAGCCACTACTAACACCTGTTTTGTTCTCATAGTCATTTCTGTGTGTGAATGCTGACTCTCCTTTCATGTATGAATGCTGAATCTTGCCCCTTTCTCACTGGGTGTAGTCAGTCAATGATGTCTTCCTATGGCTGTAGACACTCTGGCAATGCCCACTTTCCAGGGACCTTTGTGTACCCCAAGTCACAGTTTTCTTTGCTTAGCTTTATGGTCTATGGGTTTGTGAAGTGCCCTCCCAACTCCAGAGGGCCCTCTGTCCACACACCCCAGGCTATGGCCATCACTCATGTCTAACCACATCCTTGCTCACACTGGTAGAAGCAGAAAGCAACCAGATCACTGAGTCCTGTGCTGATGGAGGCAATGAAGGTAGTGGGGGCGGGGGCTATCAAGCAGACTGCTGGAATTAATGCCAGCATTTTAATGCCAGACCCAGCCCTCTAGTGAAGCCACACACACCCCGCCTGGCTTCTCAGTATGGAAGGCCATGCCCCCAAGTCCTTCTCAAGAGCTGAAACTTCCTGCTCACTCCACAACTATCTCTTGCAGCTGTCTCCCATCCAACCGCTTTGACAGGGTGGCACCAGAAACTCCGGGTCACAGTTTTACTGAAGTTGTTCTGTGATTCAGCCTTAAACAATTCACATACCTTATTTCTGAGGGGATTATTTTTGCTTCTTAGCAACTGTGGTCAACACTCCCAACTACAACCTTAAACCAGCTTTACCCTGTCCCTGTAACTGTTCACCAATCAGAGTTTGCCAGCTCCCACAAACAACCTGTCCTAACAAAAATCCCACCTTTCCCATCTTCCCGAACATACCAAGGGCATCCAGCCCACACTTGTGTGTCCCAGGCTGCAATCCCACTCTCTGTTCCCAAATAAAATTTTCTTTATTGGAGATTATTCTCCATATTTCTGTTTGACTTTAACAGATGGCTACGGGTGAATTATTAACTAAGTTTTATCTCTGTTCAATATTTTTTTGATGGAACTAAGATTGAACCCAGAGATAATCCAGCACTGAGCTATATTCCCAGCTCTTTTTATTTCAGGATAAATTCTTGCTAAATTGCCAGGAGGGATTCAAACTTGGCAGTCCTCTTGCCTCAGCTTCCCAAGTGTTGTGATTACATGTGTGTACCACTGCACCCAACTCTTTCCTACATTTTTAGAGGAAAAATATCAAAAAGAAAGAGGTATAAAACTATAATTTTAAAAAGTAGAGGGAGCAGGGGAATATAGTAATTCTTTTATGTGTTTTATATACAACTACACTTTTACAATTAAAAAAGAATCACAGTGTCCCTGAAAACCACTGTTAATAACTAGTAATAAGGGGCTGGGGATTTAGCTCAGCGGCAAAAGCGCCTGCCTGGCATGTGCAAGGTCGTGAGTTCGGTTCCCGGTACCGGAGAAAAACAAAAAACAAAACAAAACAAAAAAAACTAGTAATAGCTTTTACTACTATCCAAAATGAATTTATTTATCCCTTAATAAGCAGGAATAAGTCCTGAGACAGTAGTAATACACTCTCATGCAGCATTATTCCCATGCTGTTGAAGCTCATTTTTCACTGCAGGCATCCCATACAGCTGACTGAACTGCCCTTCTGTCTCTTCTCTGTGGACTTGACCCTGTAATTCTTACCTTGAAGGTATGCTCAGAGGTTGGCTCCTCCAGAGAGTCTCCCAGGACCTGGAGGCTGGATAAAACGCCCTAGCCACACACTTTCCTGGTGTGCTGAACATGCTTTTTTAATAGGGCTGAACACAATGGATCAAAACAGGCAGTATATCTGCCTACTTCCCCGAAGGATAGCTCTACAATCGCGGAGACTTAGAAGTACATCGCAGATTCCCTTTCTAATGCCTTGCACAGTACCTGGAATACAGTAGTACTCAATGAGTACTGATGGAGAGCACTATAAAGTGGCTCTGAGCAGGATTTGATATTAACCAATTGGCTTTCCATGTTACTGGTGAGTTCTCAAAGCCTAGGCACCTTGTCTGGAGATGGGCAGTAGACTCATAGTAAGTGAACCTCTGTGAGTCACTGGTCACTGCTGAGGCCTGTATTGGCCTGTGAAGCTGTGATGCCTCAAAGAACAAGATAAGGCCACCGCTGAGAATGTCTGGCTCCAACCCCAACTAACTAAAAGGAGACTGAAGCTGCAGGCTCCCCACTCCTACAATAAATACCAGCCTAAAGATAAGGTAGTTCTCCTGACTGACATAATTTACTACTTGGGAAAATTCTCCCATGGTCCTGCTCAGATTCCTGCATTTTCTTCAGTATTCCACCACTCCCCCACTCCTTGTTTGAAAACCTAATAAATATGGGCTTCCCAGAAAAGTTCTTGGTCTTAACCCAGAGAATCTCAAATTCTGCAAGACAGTTAGGACCTTCCAGAGCCCTAAAATCATTTCCACTGCCTCATTTATTTAAGCCTTCGCTGTCCACTTGTTTGGGAGATTGTGGGTCTGATCAGTCCACAATAACTAAGGGCTTTTAACCCAACAGAGTACAGTATTTGTTTCAGGAATTATGAATGATTGGTTTATTTTTTTTTTAATTATATGCTCAAAAATTTCTTATTCAACTGGGCCTGTTGGCACAGGCCTCTAATCACAGCATTCTGGGAGACTGAGGCAGGACGATCACAAGTTCAAGCACAGCCTGGGCAACTCTGACATAGCAAGACTCTGCCTCAAAATAAAATAAAAAATAGGCTGCACATGCAGGTCAGGGCAAAGGTCCTGGGTTCAATCCCCTGTAGAAAAATAAATTTATCAGACATTTTGTTCATAAATCCTAACCCTACTAAGAAATACAATCCAATGGCTGAAAGGAAGCAGGCTAGGAAGCATCTACAGCAAGTGCCTGGCCTGAGAGCAGCTTTCCCAAGCAGCGCTACCGGGTGGAACGGTCACCACCGGCTGTGGCTTGTCCTCACTTTTAGAGGCCCAATATCTTTTCTTTGGGGGATCATGACGCCTAGAAAAAATGAATTTAGGCAGAGAAGTGATCAACCCATCTTGTAGGTCCTATTATGCAGTAACCAAATCCAAATGGGAGAGGGAAACTGTGTAACTTTCAGAATTTACACCGGAGAGAACACCTGTGCGCACCGGCAAGGTTAAAAGATGTCAACTCAGGACACACACCTTCTTCAGGCTAGAGTCCCTGAAAAGCTGGAACAATAATCATAAAGTTGTGTCTTGAGTGAAACACTAAAAAGCTGCAGCAAGGAACTGCTCTGCCAAACAAAAACCACTGTAAAACTAGAACAATTAAAATTGCTATATGCACAGAGACAGGCAGGCCACAAACACATACACGCACACACAGCTCCTGAGATATGACAATGACAGCTGCACAAAAGCAAGACGGGACAGGATTAATATCTCTCATACACTGAACTTGCAAAATCAGGAAAAAATCAACTTAGAAATCAATTTTTAGATGAATTATAAATCTAAATGTGAAACACTTGCCAACAAATATTATAGGAAACACACAAAGCTTTTCTTTATCCTTTGCAAGGATAAAGAAGGATTTCTTAACAAGTAACGTAAAAAGGCACAAACCAAAACACTGGTAAGTTTGACTGTACTACCGAGAATGATAGGGCCTGCCTGTAATCCCAGCATTCTGGGAGGCTGAGGCAGGAGGATCACAAATTGAGCACAGTTTGGGCACCTTAGCAACTTGTGGAGACCCTGTCTCAAAAAGGCTGTAGATACACCTCAGTGTAAAGGTGCTGAGTTCAGTGGAACCTCAAACTCAGGTATTATATGTTTAAAACAATGGTTGGAGACTTCTAGGCATCACTTCTTGGCATCACCAAGGGGCAGGGTCTGGAACTGGAAGTTGTAAAAGCCAGTAATTGGATGTCCCTGCAAAACCTGAATAATACTGATTCATATCTTGGTGTCCTTAGTCTTGGAGGATGAGAGATACTATGTTAATTTACCACCAGCAAACTCTGTTTTGCCAAATTTTCCCAAATTTTCAACATACCTATATCCAGAGCTTTAAGGAAATAAAGGATACAAAATGAAGGTCAAGTTTTGTTTCCCTTTAAGTACTTGCTGGGGCTCTATCTGCAGGCCTAAGTTAAAAGTCACGGGTTCTAGCAACAGCTACTCTTAAGTTCCTAAGTGTATCAGAAGAAAACACAATGATGAACGGGCAGGGGCCGAGGAATCTGTGTGTCCTCGGTGCCAGTGCAGTCTGTGCCTGAAACATGTCAATCAGAACCCAGTGCTGCTCAGGAGCTCCACGCACTGCTCACTTCCTTCATGGTCTGGCTCTGTAAGCGTCTCCCCGGCCACCTCCCTGCTGGCTCAGTCTGTCTGGGTTTGCGCTTCTCAAACATCAGCCCAGTCACTTGCCCCTGGCTGTTCCCTCGCAGCTGGACTGGCATTTTCCCAGACTGGTGCAGCCCGCTCTTTCCTCTTTCAAGGCTTTGCCTGCATGTGCTACCTTCCTGCTGAGAACAATGTTGTCTTATTTAAATGTACAACCCACTGCCAATCATGCCTCTCCTCTTCCTTACTCTTTCCATATCAATGATCTTCTACTAAAATCTCAGTTGTTTACTTTATTTATTGTTTGTTTGTTATCTGCCCAGATCTGTGACAATAAAGGTTTATTTTTGTATTCCATTGAGATCTAGGATGGACTGATATGCAGCATTACTGCACCAATAGCTGAGCTCCATAATTATGAATATAAATATAAAAATTAATAGCAAAAACCACATTCAGATTGAATGGAGAACTCCATCAAGACAAAATTAGATTTCTCTCCAATATGCAAAAAATTATATAGTAGTACAAAATCAATGACATAAGTCATTAAGTAACAAATTAAAGAAAACATTCTTTACACAAAGGTAACACAATAAACTTCAATCACCATCTATAATCTTTCAAATATACCTAGCAAATTTGAAATGAAAGTATATTTCTTAGTTGTATCAAGAATAATGACTTGACAGACATGGTGACGGGCATCTATAGTCCCAACTACTTGGGAGACTGAATCGGGAGGCTGACTTGAGTCTGCACGTTTGTAACCAGTTTGGGCAACATACAAAGAATTACTCCAAAAAAATACTGACTAAAAATATGTAGCAAACAACATTAAAGGAATACACAATAATTCACAAGCATTCAATTTAAAGTCAGAAACCCAGAAAAGCTCCTTGCTATCACTGCCTACTTTCAGCAATGAAGTGGAGGCTTTAGATGATCTCCAAATCTAAATATTCAATTACCAGTCTGCATGAGTCTCAGTAAAAACAAGAGTCCTTTATTATCCTAACAATAAAACTTCATTCTTTGGAAACTAATGAAAATACAATTTAGCCTGAAATTTTATGTTTTTAATCATAATAGGGTGAACACTATGAAACATTCTATTAAAGATGTTTTTAAAAGACAGCATAAAACAGCCATAACAAAAGTAGGAGAACTACCCGCCACCTTGTGCCCTTGCAGCTTTTCCTGTCTTTTGCCATCTTGGACTGCTGTCCATGTGCTCTGCCTTGGAGCCAGCTGACTGTGGACTGAAATCTCACAAACTCCTCAGTTATTTTGCTATCCCAGCCCTGGTTGATAAAGACTCACCAGGACAAAGGCTTACAACGTGGAAAACTCAGAGCATCACAGTAGGTCAAATCTACAGCCAGCATTTGCACAGAGGCAACCTGACTTCATGCTATAATCCTAGGGGCAGGAGCCACAGTGAGCCCCTGACAGCTTTGGAAGCCTCACTGAGCTGTGCCCCACTGCCACCCCCACACCTTCCTAGATGTGATGCTGAGATCTGGGGAAGCTTGGAAGCTTCAGAGAGATGCCTGGGACCACAGTGACTCTGCACCCTGCCCCATCCACCATCATAGAAGTGAAGCTGAGCCCCAGGGAACCTCAGGATCTTTGGAAATAACAAAATGAAGGAGCAAAATGCAATCTCAGACCTCCACCCCACCCAGAACAAGTCCAGGAGGCATCAACATAGAAGAGCTTCGAAGTAACACACCAGAAGTTTCTGACAGTAACTGAATTAAAGAAACAACTCCATCAGGCTACAGAAGAAATCAGATCAGATATAATCTCTCAGGTAAAAAAAGAAATGACAACAATAATGCAAGAATTACTCAGCACATCTAAAGAAGACATAGATTAAAAATAGAGGAGCATAGAAAAATGAAGGAAATCTTGAATGAAAAATATAGGAAAAAACAGAATGCATGAAACAGACACAAAGAGATATCCCAGAAATTAAAAATTCCATTGAAAGCTGGCAAAACCACTTGAAAGAAACTGAGGATCAACTTTCAGACCATGAAGACAGGATTGTAGCTAATAACTGCAAAAGGAAAGACCTCTTAAAAATAACAAGGAACCAGGAAATAACAATTCAACAGCTGTAAGATGATACAAATAAAAACAACATAAGACTAATAGGTGTCAACAAAATAGCAGAAGTCAACACAAATGACATAAAAGACTATTTGCAGAAGTAATAGCAGAAAATTTCCCAAGCACAGAAAAAGAATCTCACATACAGAAAGTGAGGCATACAGAACTCCAATTAGTCATAATCAAAATAAATCTACACCGACATATAATAATCAAGATCTCAGAAACTCAGCAAAAGAACAGACTATTAACAGCTGTTAGAGAAAAGAAACAGATCACCTATAAAGGAAAGCCCATTAGAATCATGGCAGATTTCATGAAACAAATGATCAAATCAAGAAGAGCTAAGAGTAAAGAATTTCAGGTCCTAAAAGAAAACAATTTCCAGCCCAGATTGATGTATCCTACAAAACTATCCTACAAAATTAATGGAGAAGATACTTCCACAACAAAAAACAACTGACAAAATTCATGACCTCCAAACCAACCCTACAAAGAATACTGAAAGATATTCTAGACAGGGATGAAAATGATCACAATTTCAAGAACAACAACAGAAAGGAACCACCAAGCAGAGTTAGCAATTAAACAGAGGGGAAAAGTAGAGAACCAACAGCAGGAAAATAACATCACAAAGATAAGTCAATACGTATCAGTTACAAACATTAACGTACATGGCCTCAATTCACCTATCAAAAGAAGCAGACTGGCAGAGTGGATCAAGAAACAAAATCTAACGATATGCTGTATACAAGAAACACATTTAACTCAAAAGGAAATTCATAGCTGAAAGTCAAAGGATGAAAACAATACTCAATGTGACAGGAACCCAGAAAAAATCAGGGGTAGCTATTCTGTTTGCAGACAATGTGAACTTCAAACCAAGAATGATCAAAAGAGAGAAAGGAGGTCACTACATACTTGTTAGGGGAAAACTGCAAAAGGAAGAGATAAAATCATAAATCTCTATGCACCAAATACAAGAGAACCCAACTATAAAAGACAAATTTTAAGAGACATGAAAAATCAAATAAGCAGTAACACCATCATAACAGGGGACTTTACTACCCCACTGTCACAAAAGGATAGATCAACTACACAAACAATCAGCAAACAAGTAACGGAACTAAACCAAATGCACTTAGTAGACCTTTACAAAGTATTCCACCCAACAACATCAGAATACACATTCTTCTCAGTTGCACACAGGACGTTCTCTAAAATAGACTGCATAGAACATGCTTTAGTAAATGCAAAGTAATTGAAATTATCCAATGAATACTATCGAACCATAGTGCAATAAAATTGGAAATTATTAACAAAAGAAATCACAAAAACTCCATAAACACATGAAAATTAAATAACACCATCCTGAACAACCAAAGAGTCACAGATGAAATTAAAGAAGATATTAAACAATATTTACAATCAAATGAAAATGTAGATACAACTTACAGGAACCTGTGGGACACAATGAAAGCAGTCCTCAGAGGGAAACATAGCAGTGAATTCCCATGTCAGGAAAACAGAATGAGCACAAATAAATAATCTTATGCAAGCCTCTAGAAAAAGAAGAGCAAGCCAAGCCCAAAGTCCAAACAAGGGAGGAAATTATACAGCTCAGAGCAGAAATTAATGCAACTGAGACAAAGAAAACAAGACAAAGAATTACTGAATTGAAGAATTGATTCTTTAAAAGAATAAATAAAATTGATAAACCCCTAGCCAACCTTATCAAAAAAAAAGAAAGAAAAAACTCAAATTTATGCAATAAGGAATAAAAAGAATAAAATCAC
>NW_004955489.1:2221351-2266746 GCF_000276665.1 Chinchilla lanigera
CAAAGCTGATTCAAGAAGCTATAAAAATCCTGAATAACTCATTATCAGCCAATGAAACTAAAAAAACTTACCAACAAAGAAAAGCCCAGATCCTGATGGATTCATAGCAGAATTCTACAAGAAATTTAGAGAAGATTTAATGCCAATTCTTCTCAAACTCTTTAATGAAACTGAAAGGGAAGGAATTCTTCCTAACTCATTCCTGGAGGCAAGTATCACTGTGATACCAAAACCAGAGAAAGACCCAACCAAAAAAGAAAACTGTGGACCAAGCTCCCTAATGAACACAGATGCACAAATTTTCACCTTTTTTTTGGGTACCAGCAGTCAAACTCATGACCTCAGACTTTCCAGGCAAGCACTTATGCCACTGAGCTATATCCCCAGCCCGCAAATTTTCAATAAAATACTAGCAAACAGAATTCAGCAAATCATCAAGAAGATTATATATCAAGATCAAGTGGGATTCATCCCAGGAATGCAGGGATGGTTCAATAAATGCAAATCAATCAATGTAATACACCATATGAATAAAGCCAAGGACAAAAATCACAAGATCATTTCAATAGATGCAGAAAAAGCTTTTGATAAAGGCCAACACTCATTCATGATAAAACCCTAGAGAAAATAGGAGTAGCTGGTCTTTCTCTCACTCTGATCAAAGCCATCTATGACAAACTAACAGCCAACATCATACTAAATGGACAAAAACTGAAAGCTTTCACTTTAAAATCAGGAACAAGACAAAGATGTCCACTGTTACTACTTCTATTCAATTTAGTTCTGTAAATATTAGCCAGAGCAATTAGACAAGAGAGGGAAATTAAAGGAATAAGGATAAGAAAGGAAGAAATGAAATTATCATTATTCGTACATGACATGATAACTCTACATAGAAGACCCCAAAAACTGCACCAAAAGACTTGTAGATTTAATAATCAAATTTAGTAGCACAGCTGCATACAAAGTCAACAATCCAAAATCAGTAGCATTCCTATATACAAACAACAAACACACTGAGAGAGAAATCAGGGAAACCACACCTTTCACATTACCATGCAAACAAATGAAATACTTAGGAATCAATCTAACAAAAGAAGTAAAAGATCTATACAGTGAAAATTACAGTACTCTGAAAAAAGGGGTTGAAGAGGATTTCAGAAAATGGAAAGATATTCCTTGCTCATGGGTAGGAAAAACCAACCCTGTGAAAATGGTCATACTCCCAAAACTGTTCTACAAATTCAATGCAATCTCAATTAAAGTACCATTAGTATAACTCACGTATGTAGAGAAAACTTTCCTAAAATTCATCTGGAACCAGAAGAGACCTAGAATACCAAAAGCAATCTGGGCAACAAAGGAAAGGCAGGAGGCATCACAATCCCTGACTTGAAATTATACTACAAAGCTACTGTGATAAAATCAGCATGGTACTGGCAAAAAAACAGACCTGAGGATCAGTGGAACAGACTAGAAGATGCAGACACAACTACAAACACACTCAGTCACCTTATCTTTGACAAAGGGGCCAAACATGTTCAATGGAAGGAAGATAACCTCTTTAATAAATGGTGCTGGAAAAACTGGTTTTCCACATGCCAAAGACTAAAACTAGACGCATGTCTATCACCATGCACTAAACTAAAGTCAAAATGGATCAAAGATCTAAATATTAAAACAGCAACACTAAATCTACTGGAAGAGAAAGTAGGTAAAAATCTTGAAGACATAGGGGTAGGCAGAGAGTTCCTGAACAAAAACCAAACTGCATGGGAAATACTTCAAAGAATCAACAACTGGGATCTCATCTTACTGAAAAGTTTTTCATATCAAAAGAAATCACCAACAGAGTAAAAGAAAACCCACGAATTGGGGAAAAGCTTTTGGCCAACTCTCCCTCAGACAAAGGACTTCTACTCAGAACATATAAAGAAGTAAAAAAGTCAGGCCCCTAAAATTCAAAGACCCAATCAAAAATGGGCATCTGAGATGAACATACACTCCTTAGATGAAAAACATACAAAGGGCAAATACACGAAAACATGTTCAACATCATTTAAGAAATGCAAATTAAAACAACACTGAGATTCCATCTCACCCCAGAAAGAATGGCTATCATCAAGAAATCAACCAGTAACAAATGCTGGGAGAGTTGTGGGGGAAAAGGAACCCTCTTCCACCACTGGTGGAAGTATAGACTGGTGAAACCACTATGGAAATCAGTGTGAAGATTCCTCACAAAACTCGGTTTAGAGGTCCCACTTACCAGCTCCCCTTCAGGGTATTTTTCCAGAAAAACTGAAAACATCATACCACAGTGACAAATGTACTTGTTGTTATAGCAAGTGCAATAACACTTGTTTATAGCAGTGCAATTTGTCATAGCCAAATCTTGGAAACAACCCAAATGCCATCAACTGAGGAACAGATAAAAAGATGTGGTATTTTTATACAATGGAATATTACTCAGCTATAAAAAAAAGATAAACTGGAGGCTTTTACAGGTAAATGGAGGCAACTAGAGATCATACTCCTAAGTGAAATAAATCAGACCCGCATGTGTAAACATTGTATTGTCTCCCTAGTGTAAGAACCTGAAAGTTACAATAGATACTGTAAAAGGAAAAGAACCTGCTCAAAGGGAAGAAACAACTGGGATGAGGGAAAGGAGAAAAGAAAGAAAGAAAGAAGAAAGGAAGGGAAAAACATATGTATGTATATACAAGGATAGCTGGGATAATTGTACTGCTGATGTCTATTATTTATTGAAAGGAACACTTAATGCTTAAATTTTTTGACCCATTTTGCATGCTTATGTCTGTTAATCTGAACAACTAACTTAAAGACAACAATATGCAATATAACAACCATTGTTGAATTCCTACCATCTTGTTTAGTGAAGCTCTGTATAATTTCTAATTTTTTATTATTTTTTATTCTCTTTAATTGTTTGATCAATCTTGCATTCTGACGTCTGGTAATCTGAGCAACTTCACTAAAGATAACAATATGTAATATAACAACCACTGTTAATTTCCTATCATCTTGTTTTGAAATTCTGTATCTTTTTATTGTTTTTGTGTTTTGTTTTGTCTTTGTTATTTTGTTATTGTTTTTTCTCTTTAAAATAAAACAAAAAAAAGTAGGTGGAAATAACATGAAAGCAGCAATCAGCTGAATTAGATAAAAGAAACAGAAGAATCTGAGACCTTTTTTTTCAATCCTTTAACAGATCTAATCAATAATTCCAACAAGACTAATGGTAATCCAGGGTTGATTCTACATCATGCACTATGCCGAGTATTTTACAAGTTTTATTCAAATTTCATAAAAATCCCTCTACCTTTACAGAAAAGGAAACTGAAATTATGCAATTAAATGATTTGTCCAAGTTTACAAAAATGTATGTGATAAAATCAGAGTTTAAAGAAAAATTTAAATGAGATTTATCTCAGCTTGTCTAAACCTATATATTATTTTTTTATCCTAGTATAAGTTGTCAGTTATATTGACTCTACTATGGTAACTAATACATTCTAAAATTTTAGTTTTTGGGTTTTACCAAGTTTATTTGTATGACTTAGATATACATAATGACCACATTCATCACAGGGGATTTGTAGCTGTACATGATATACCCTCACTCCTCCTTTTTCAATCCCTTCCCCTCCCTTCAGCCCTTCTTCCTCTCCTCATTTACAAAACTTTGCTTCCATTTTATCCTTTCTTTATTTTTTTCTTTTCCCTTCCTTTTCCCCTCACTCCTTCCTAGTTGCTCTTTCTTTTGAACAATTAATTCCTGTTTCACAATATCTACTATACATGGTGGACCTTATTTACCCTCTTGTTCCTCACACCAAAGAAACAACATGATAAAAACAGAATAATATACAGATCCTCCTTTCTTACACCCTAATAGACCCATTGTACACTGAAAATATCCTAAATTGAAAAGCATTTAACATAGCTAATGTACCAAGGTAACACCACAGCTTAGCAGCACAGCACGGGGAACGGAAGTGGGTCTCCAGCACCAGACCATGAACAAGTACAGATCTGTGGTTTGTTGGGAACCAGGGATGAGATGAGGCCAGTTTCACCTCTACTTACAGCCATTCCCCTTCACTCACATCACCTCCTATCAGATCAGCAGTGCCACAGGGTCTTCTAGGATAGAGAACCCTACTGTGAACTATGCATGGGAGGGATCTAGGGTGCATGTTCCTTATGAAACTCTAATGCCTGATCATCTGAGGGAGATCATCTGAGGTAGTGATGCCAGCTAGCACTTGGGAGAAGCACAGAGCTTTGACTGCAAAGAAACCATAGTAAATCAGTTGCTTGCAGAAACAAAACCCTACCAGTGAGTGGCAAGTGGTAAACTGCAAGTGGTTGCAAGTTTTATAGTCACAAATGAATGATATACTTTAATTCTTCAGTGGCATCTGGTGACAGCTCTGAAAGAGGCAGAATCTAACACACTGATAGTCTATTGTGGCCTGCCCATTACTTATTTTATTTACCATTTTATCATTATTTACCATTACTTATTTTATTCACCATTTTATCTCTTTCCCACATGTGTCTCTTTCCCACATTGCATGCTTGTCTCAGTCAGCTTTTGTAGCCTACAAACTACCTCTAGCCAGAATTAGCACAAAATAAACAACAATGGAGAGCTTCTCTGATGAGGGAAAAGACCTAATGATGAGACAGGAGAAGACTCTTCAGGCTGCCAATGAAAAAAAGCTGCTTTTAAAAGAAAATACCAAGAGTCCTACTGAAATTAGAGATTCACTGCATTAAGTAATTCACATTTTCTAAGTGTGCTTTGTATAACATTGGATGACCAGCTATCCAATGAACCCTCACACCAGCTCTTCATGCAACCTTCAAAACTGCTTTGCCACAAGGAGACACCAAGCACTGCATTAAAAGGAAAGCATTTGGATTTTTCAAAAGAAAAAAAGAAGAGAAGCAATTACTAAAGGTCATCGCTTTGTTAAACATCTCTGTGAAGATAGCGTTGGTCTATGAGGCTAACCCCATTGCTAAGACTAAGAAGCCCTTTACTATTTGTGAAGAGTTGATCCTGTCTGCTTCTAAGGACTTTTGTTTTGAACTTTTAGGAGAGGCTGCAGTTTAAAATGTTCCTCTTGGGGCTGGGGATTTAGCTCAGCGGCAAAAGCGCCTGCCTGGCAAGCGCAAGGTCGTGAGTTCGGTTCCCGGTACCAGAGAAAAACCAAAAACAAACAAACAAACAAACAAAAAAAAATGTTCCTCTTTTGGCTAGCACCATAACTAGATTGATCACATAGCAGGACACATAAGGGACAACTGTTACAATTGAGTCACCATGTTGGGCAGTTGAGGCTGACGTGACTACTGATATTGACAGGGCAACAATGCTTATATTTCTGCAATATTTTCCAGGAAGATATGCATACATGTATGTTGTGTGCACCTTTGTTGCCAACCAACATGAAAACTGAAGAATTTTTCAAGTCTTTGGCAACTACCTACTATCAGGAAAACTGAACTGCACATTTTGTGCTGATACATGCACAGATGGAAATGGCTACCATGACAGGGCAGCTTTCCGGGTTCACTATTCAGGTCAAAGGGGTTGCTTGTACATGGAAGTGTATGAGCTACGTCATCTATAGAGAAATGCTGACTAGCCACAAAATGTCATCTGAATTTAACATTTTACAGGACGTGATTTAAGCTGTTAACCATACTGATGTACATGCCTTTAACTCAAGTCTGTGCAGCTCTGTGAGGAGAGAGACACAGAGCACACGTGTCCTCTCTTATACACAGAAATGAGGTGGCTTTCAAAAGGAATATCACTGACCAGTGTTTTTGAGTTATGAGAGCTGCTCCAGAGGTTTACAAAAAGTCACAACTGGCAGCACCTTCCAGTGACACAGAATAGGTTGCAGAACTTGCTTACTCATGTGACACATTCAATCTGCCCAATGAACTCGACCCCTCACTTCAGGGAAGAATAACAACTATGCTCAACTCAGGAGATAAAGTGACTACATTCACAAACCGCAATGATGCAGGCAATAAGTGAACACTGCGACTTACGACATGTTTCAAACATTAAAAGAGGTTTTAAAAGATAGAGGCAGGGCCTTCTGTCTCCTAGCTGGTACATGATCACCTATCTCAGCTTTCAAGAGTTTAAGTTACTAAGACTTCTGGGAAGATGGTGGTGCAGTAGGCCGCAATGAGTTAGCCTCTGAGATTCAGAATCCAGACACTGAAATGTAACAACTTGGGGAGAAAAAGGAGGGAGGTGGATCCGTGGGACCCAGGAAGGGAAAACTGGAGCTCACACTAAGTAAAGAAAAAGGAGGTGGCAAACTGCACCCCTGACCCCCAGCTCATGGTGAGATAGGTGCCTCGAATGCACACACATAGTAAAGGTGGGGGACCCCAGAGGCCTCCACGAAAAATACATCGGTGGAATGGAGCAGCAATGCTGTGAACCACAACTGGTGAGTGACTCTAGTCCAAGCGTCCCCTGGAGGGGAGGCCTGGCCAGACACCATGTTAGGGAGCAGCCAACTGGACCCAGGACTCAGACCTATGAGTCAGCCTCCTCTCAGGGCTCCCAGTGACTGGGTGAGGCACAACCGTGGAAGACACCCAAGGTCAGAGAGCCAAGGTCAGGCTGGCAAGACACCCAATGTGTTGTAGGCTGAACAACTCAGGCCCAAGTCACCTATAAAGAAAAGCCCATCAGAATCACAGCAGACTTCTCAACACAACCCTTAAGTCAAAGAGAGCTTGGAGTGAAGTATTTCAAGTCCTAAAAAAAACCAAACTCCACCCAGATTGATGTACCCTGCAAATTTATCTTTCAAAATCGATGTAAAGCAGAACTTGGAGAGAAACTTAGCTGCTTTCTCCCTCTCTAAAATGTGCCCAGCTCAGGCAGCACCTCCTGCAGGAATGCTGACTCTCATTTTCTCACTGATAAGGGAGATCACTGAGGCAGTTCTCGCAGGGGAATCTCCTCTCCTAGGCAAAACTGGGTACCCACATCGATAAAACTAATAAATGGAGTTATAAACAAGCTTCACAGCTTCCTAACATCTTGAGATGCACACGATGTGTTTTCTTTCAAGGCTAAGATAGGATTAGCTGCTAGGATGACTAAGCCTTTCTTTCACTTCTGTATCTCTACTTGCTTGACATCACAAATTGTGTAAAAATAGATCTCTCCTTGGTTCTGGCCCCAGCCTAGTTTTGAGCATTTCTAATGGCTGGGATGTCACACCATTAAAGTCCTCCTAAAAAGTTCCCTCCTGGTCTCTCTAGTTTCTTGAAAATTCCACAACAGAGGGAGACATAAGATACTTCCATGATAAAGAACACCCGAAGAAATTCATGACCACCAAAAAAGCACTCCAAAAAGTTCTGAAGATATTCTAGAAAGAGACAGTGAAGACAACAATTGCAAGACTCTCAGGAGAATGAATCTACCAGGCAACCCGAACAGTTAAATAAAAGGGAGAGAAAGGGAAGTAACAACAGGAAAATAATATGATGACAAGGATAAGTTCATCTCTATCAGTTATAACCATCAATGTGAATGGTCTCAATTCACCAATCAAAAGAAACAGACTGGCAGAATGGATCAAGATACAAGATCCAACACTTTGATGCACACAAGAAATACATTTAATTCAAAAAAAAGTCACAGACTGAAAGTCAGAGGATGGAAAATAATACTCTATGTGAAAGGAACCTGGGAAAAAGCAGGGGTACCTATTCTATTTGCAGACAAAGTGGATTTCAAGCCAAGACTGATCAGAAGAGACAAAGAAGGTCACTACATACTTGTTAAGTGTACAACCCAAGAGAAAGAGATAGCAATCACAAATACATATCCACCTGTCTTGGTTACCTTTCTCTCGTTGCTGGGACAAAATATCTGACGACCAAAATTAAGGAAGGAAAGGTTTATTTCACTTACAGTTTGTGGAGGTTTCAATCCGTACTAGGCATGATTATAAGGCAGAGTGGCACGTGGCAGAGGGCTGCATCTCAGGGCGGCAGCACACAGCTAAGCAACTACCAGGACACACACACCAGGGCGGAATGGGGGAGGAATCTCCCCAAGCAGCTTCCTCCTCTCCCTTACATATGCAAACTATCCACCCTAGGGCGGGTGTAGCTCTCACACCCATATTTAAACTCTAATAGCCTGCCCCAGGGCCGCAGGAGGCTTTGGGGGGACACACAGACAAAAACCACAACACCACCAAATACCGCATATCCAACTTTATATAAAGAAAATAACACTAATGGACACGAAAAATCAGATAAGCACGAATACAATTGAAATAGGGGACCTCAACATCTTACTATCACAAATAAATCAACTAGACAAAAAAATCAACAAAGAAATATTCAACCAGAAGCAAACCTTGAAATAGACTTAGTAGATATCTACAGCACTCCACCTAACAAAAACAGAATGCATATTCTCCTTAGCATCACACAAGACCTTTCTCTATTGTTGGCAGGAGTTTAAGTTGGTGAAACCACGATGGAACTGAGTATGAAACCGAAGTTAGAAGTTCCAAAATTCACTCAGACAAATCAACACCATATGGTCAATAAACGTCAGACAAACAGTAAAATGAAAACCGGTAAACAGCATCAGGACATATTTATTATCTAATAACAGGTAAGTAAAAATTTAAATACAAAACAATCTACAGAATGTGAACATTTTTATTTAAGTTCTGTATACTTGTACATAGAAAATAATTCATGTGCTAAGATTCTAAATTATGAATAGTTGTCAATTGAGAGATAGAATTATGTGTCTCATATTTTCATAACACTTCTCAGCATTTATTAAGATTTTTTATAGAAAGTAAGTGTGAGGGTCTGGCCAACAGGCAACTTTTGTTTCATTAAAACAACAAAAACCCTTCAACCTTAAGGAAATGCAGAACAACCACCAGGATGCCAACTTCAGGGTGAGACCATGGAGCGTCAACTCACAGGGCTGAGCCTCTCCGTCACCATGCCATTTCCACAGCCTTCCCGGGGCTTGCTCCTCACCTGAGCCCATCCCCCACAGGCTGTGGAGAGGCCCAGAGAGCTCCTGGGGATCTGGAGCACCACTTACAGATCATAAATCTATCTCAGAAACATTTCACAAAATTGCAAAAACCTAGAGGGCAGGGGGAACAAAAATGAACACTATTTACAGTCGCTCTGAGGTTCCACAAGGTATAATTAATTTAAAACATCATATCAGGGGCTGGGGATTTAGCTCAGCGGCAAAAGCGCCTGCCTGGCAAGCGCAAGGTCGTGAGTTCGGTTCCCGGTACCGGAGAAAAACCAAAAAATAAAAAAATAAATAAAAAAATAAAACATCATATCAAAACCAGGTGAAGGAAAAGAAACAAAAAGATAGGTGAGATGGTTTAAATTTCTGACTTGTTTATTAAAACTGGCTTATACACTAAATCTATACTGAATATACTATGAAATAAGCAAACTGTGTACTTTTATATGTGACTTTAAATGTGACCCTCCCCTCAAAAAAATCAAGACACTGATATAGTTGAATATGAAAAAGATACCACAAATTAAATGAAAATATAAACACATCTTAGTGTTTAAATAAATACTGTGCTTTGGATATACAAAGGAACAAAGATGCCAGTGTCAAATATGCTCAATATAAACACACAATGCAAAGCATTATGCTGTTTACTAAACAGATTTTCACAGTAGCCATTAGATGGCACCATATGCTACTAGTTAACATAACTGTATCAAACCTAATCTTCCTCTACACGCTTAAAATGTATGTTTAACTTTTAACTAAATACAACACACATTATCTTTTATCATTGTTAAAATTTAGGTTTCAAAGCAAAGGACATAAAAAACTAAATTTGCATCACAATTTCTAGAATGTTAAAACATGTAATCTCAAAAATCAATTGTTCAAAAGTTAAGAGGATGCCCTTTCTTAACCTGAATTTAAAATTAATTTCCTACCTAAATAAAACTTTTGAACTTTTCATTCATGAGCCTACAGTGTCCAACTTCTAATTCTTCTTAATGACAAACTTCTACCTTCTCTTCTCAGCTGAACTGCACATCGTCCGCTAATCCGCAACTCTCACTTCCTGTGTAGTTTCCTGGTCTCTACTCTGCAATCTCTGCTCTGGATTTTAAGTACCAAAAATGACCCCATTCTGATAATCACTTTTTCCATTTCCAGTTAAGATAGAGTAACAACGATCAGATTGGGCTTGTTACTCTATTTTTGGCCATCTAAAACTACTTAAAAAAAAAAAAAGCCATTCAAAAGATATGGAACCACCCTAATTAAGACACTAAACACAGGCAACTCAGAAAAGAAAAAAAAAAAAAGATGAGCCATATGGTTATGATTTTCCAAGCTTACTGTTTAGAGAAAGTGAAGACGATACTTACTGTAGAGAGGGGGTCACCCAGAGCCCAGTGTCTGCCTGAGTGAGCTGAGGTGCTAAACATACAACAGGCTAGAGCCCATGCCACAGAGTATGGATAACAGACACTGCACAGCTATCTGCACTGAGTCATTCATGATAAGTCATGTAGTACTTCTTGACAGACAACTAAAAGAGGATAGTCAGAAACTGGAAAAGGACTGCCTGAGATTAGAAGGAGCAGCAACTAAATCTAACACAGAGCAAGAAATAGCACATTCCCAATATGCAGAAGTTTTAAAACAACCTTATGGGCACTGACTAGAGCACTATGAAGGATCGTGCCTCAGAAAATTAACTTTAGGTTATGTGTTAGTTTTCCATCACTGTGACAAAATATCTGAGATAATCCACTTAAAAGGAGAAAAGGTTTACTTTGGCTCACAATTTCAGAGCTTCCCACCCACAGTCACTTGGTCTTGCTGTTTTGGGCCCATGGTGGCACAAGACAGCACGGCAGGAGTTTGGTGCAGAGGACCTCCGTTCACTCATGTTAGCTGGGAAACAGGGCAAGGAAGGAGCCAAGGTCCTATGCCCCACACAGTCATGACCTCAAGGCCTAACTGCCTCCCAGTAGGGCCCATTCTTAAAGTTTCCATCGCCTCAGAGAACACCACAGGATGGTGATCAGCAGGTAACACACAGGCCTTCAGAGCACATTTCATGTCCAAACTAACAGGATTATGAAGAGCTCATCCGTTCTAACAAGGTTAAAAATTGGACCAAAAGACCCTGGGTAATGCTTACCCTACCTAAGAACCATCCCCCCCAAAAAATCAATCAACATTATCTAGCACTTAACAAGGCAAATGTCACAACGTTAAATGAAAATTACCAGATATGCAAAGCAAAAATAAATAAATAAATGGGGAACTCAGAAAGTGCTAACACTAGTAGAAAAGGAGACATAATTATGATGTATTCTACAGGCTCAAAAATCTAAAGGCAAGACTGAACGTGTTAAGACATATGGAAATATTTCTTTAAAACCTAAATCAAACTTCTGAACATGAAAATTACAACATCTGAGATAAAAGTGCACTGAAAGAGATTAATAGCAGACAGTCCAAGAGAAAACATTAAACTTAAAGGAACCAATAGAAAGCACACAAACTAAAACACATACAGAAAAAACTGAAAAGAAAACCTGAGATAACTTCATATGCACAAATATATATGTAATTGGACTCCATCCAAATGAAGCAAGAAAAGTGAAAATCAAAAACACATTTGAAGAAACAATGGTCACAGTTTTTTCAGATTTAATGAAAACTACAAATCAAAAGTAGCTCAAGAGGGGCTGGGGATTTAGCTCAGCGGCAAAGCGCCTGCCTGGCAGGCGCAAGGTCGTGAGTTCGGTTCCCGGTACCGGAGAAAAACCAAAAAAAAAAAAAAAAAGCTCAAGAAAAACCCAAGTATAAGAAAACAGCAGACACCTTGGAGACAGTGACAGGAACCTAACTCACCGAGGCAGCACACACGTGCTCCGCTTACCCTTACCAACTCTGTAAATTGTCCCAGAGCATCGACTTATGTTAGTTCTTTCAAATAAAGAAATGTAGTACCCAAAAAAAAATACAAACAGGGGGCTGGGAATTTAGCTCAGCAGCACAGCACCTGCCTGGCAAGCGCAAGTTCGGGAGTTTGATTCCTGGTACCGGAAAAACAAACAAACAAACAAACAAAATCTACACAAACAAAAAAAAATCTATAAACAGAATAGTGAGCTATCCATATGATATTATAATGGTGCTCACAAATCATACATTTGTTGAAACCCTCAGAATATGAAACACCATGAGTGAACCCTAATATAAACTATGTACTCTGACAGAAATATATCAACATAGATTCACCGATTGCAAAGAAGTACCGCCCTGGTGCTGGATGTTATTAACAGGAGAAGCGATGCAGGTGTGAGGGCAGTGAGCCTATGGGAAACCTCTAGATCTTCCCTTCATTGTGCTGCAAACCTAACACTGCTCTAACATAGTAAGTCTTTCATTAAAAAAGAAAAAAGAAAGAAAGCTGTAGTAGTTAGAACAGATAAAATGTTTTTCAAGGCAAAGGATACTACCAGAGAAAACGGTCATTTCATAACGGAGGCCAGTTCATCAGGAAGACACGACAGTCCTAAACATTTGTAACAAGAGTTTCAATATATGTGAGACAATGCACTTACACCTGCAAGTAGATAATCCACAACTGCTACTAGAACAGTAGACAGTATAATTAAGGATACAAAAGACGAACACTATCAACCAACTTGACATAGCTGACATTTATAAAACTCCATTCAACACAGTAGAATACACATTTTCTGTACTACATGCAAAATATTTATCAAGATATGTCAATATTTGAGTCATAATTCTCAATAAATGTAAAATGATTCATCATATATTTTCTGACCATAACAGAATAGAATTAGAAATCAAAACCAGAAATACATAGGAAATATCCAAATATTTGGAAATTAAATAATAAACTTCCAAATATCTCACAAGTTAACCAAGAAATTCAAAGAGAAATCTGACAATATTTAACATATTAAAATATATGGAATGCAGCTAAACAACACTGCAAGGAAAGTTTATAGCATCTGATGTTCATTTTAACTTTTTAAAAGGTCTAAAATCAGACCACATTATAAACTATTACATCCACAGTGAACTTCTATCTAGATGTTAGGTCTGATAAGTGTTACTTTGTATTACAATTATGCAATCACACCTGACTGTTTACATACTGAAGGAGCTAGCACTACATAATAAACTCTCTTCTTTTTGCTCCTCAATTACCTTACAGTTAGTTCAATATACTGATTACAGTTAGTTCAATATACTGATTTTTTTATTTGGTATGGAAGCAGGTTATATTACCTATGTTGAATTTCAAAATGCTAGAAGAGACATTAGCAAGTATTTGCTACTTGACAGCATTGCGAAGTATCTACATTTAAAAAAAAATGCAAATAAAACCCAAAGAATGGCCAGGCATGGTGGCACACACCTGTAATCCCAGCACACAGGAGGCTGAGGCAGGAAGATGGCTGCAAATTTGAGGCCAGCATAGGCTACATAGCAAGACCCCATCTCAAACTGCTCCCCCACAAAAACCTCAAAGATAGAAAAGGAAATAATAAATATCAGAGCAGAAATGAATAAAATAGAAAATAGTCATATAATACAGAAATATCAATGATACAAAATTCTCTTTGAGAACACTAAGAAAACTGATACACCTCCAGCCGGAATGATTAGGGGGTAAAAACGATAAAGGTAACCAGTATCTGGAATTAAAGAGATTATATTAGTAGAGAGTCCACAGATGTTCTCAGTATAATGAAGTAATATTATAAACAATTTCATATCAATAAATTCAGGAAGTTCCTTGAAAGACAAAATAATGAACAATTAAGAAGGAACAGACAACCTGACTAGGCCAATACATACTTAAAAATTTAAAGTGCAGTTGAAAACTCTCTCATAGAGAAAACATGGGGCCTAGATGGCTTTTCTGTTGAACTGTACCAAATATTTAAGGAACCAAATACAACTATACACAAATTCCTTCAGGAAGATTGAATTGGAAATACCTTTTTTTTTTTTTTTGGTTAGAGACAGGGTCTCACTGTGTAGTCTAGGCTGGCCTTGAGTTCACGACATCACCCAGGCTTGCCTCAAAGTCATGGCAATCCTCCTGCCTCAGCCTCCCAAGCACTGGGATACACGTGTGCCACCACGCCCAGCCAGGAAATACTTTCTAATTCATTATCCAAAACAAGAATCACCTGAATGCCAAAACTAGATAAAGATATGACAAGAAAATAAAAGTACAAACCAGTCTCCCTGATACACAAAGATACAGAAAGTCTTAGCAAAATTTTAGCAGTTCCATCCAGTGAAATATTAAGAGGGTAGATAACCCATCATGATGACTAGAGTTTATCTCAAGAATGCAAGGTTGGTTTAATATGTGACTCACCCTAGGAAGAAACTAAATAAAAAGTGATGAAAGTCATTTCTTACAAAATGTCTCAGCAAATCAGAACAGAAAAGAAGATCCTTAGTGAAATAAGTATTCACAAAGACCTACAGCTAACACCATATATACTGGTAAAAGACTGAATTCCCTCACCCCCTGCCTGAGATCACTAAGAAGGCAAAGATATCTATTCACACTACTTTTATTCACTATTACAATAGAGGTTCCAGTCAGAATAATAACAGAGGAAACAGGAACAAAACACATTCAGACTGGGATGGGGGGAGACAGTAAAACAGTCTTCATTCACAGACATGATCAACTACATAGCAATTTCTTTAGAATCCGTAAAAATGAGCCAGGCATGGTGGTGCATGCCTGTAATCCCAGCACTCAGAAGGCTGAGTCAGGAGGATCACTGCGAGTTCGAGACCAGCTTGGGCTACAAAGTGAGCTCAAGGTCAGCCTGAACTGCATAGTGAGACCTTGTCTCAAAAAGACCAAAAAAAAGAAAAGAATCTGTAAAAATACTATTAGATCTAACAAGTGAATTTGGCAAAGTTGTACAATATAAGATCAACTGTATACACAAATCAATACAAAATGAATCCAAAAATCAACTGTATTCCTAGATACTAGCAATGAACCATTAAAAATTAAATTTAAAAATTCTATTTCAATAGCATTAAAAATTATAGAAAGCTCAGGGATAGAGCCAACAAGAGATGCATAAAATCTGTACACTAGAACTATGAAACATACCTGAGAAAAACTGAAAACAAACTATATAGCAACACACACTATCTTCACAGGTCATCAGATTTAGTATTATTAAGATGTCAATTTTCCCTAATTTATCTAAAGGTTTATTAACACAACTCATTCAAAATCACACCAAATTTTTCTATAGAAATTAACAAGCTCATGTTAAAATTCACATGAAGATGCCAAGAATCTGGAAGAGCCAAAAGAATTTGAAAAGGACAAAAATTTAAGAACTTGCACTTCTCAACTTCAAGACTGATTATAAGTTTCCAGTACACCAGTACCCTCCTTATTCATGGTTTCACTTTCCACAGTTTCAGTGAACTGACATCAGTTGCACTATAAAATATTAAGTGGAATTCCAGAAATAAACAATTCATACATTTTAAATCTCACACCATTCTAAATATACAATAAATTTATGTACCATCCAACTCTGCATATAAATTATCTCTTTGTCCAGTAACAAACATACCCATAAATATATGAGCTACCAGTTCTCTACAAAAGTATAAGGCACTTCAGTAGAGAATACATTTTCAACAAATGGTAAGGAAACAACTGGATATTTATATACAAAAAAGGGAACTTTGATCCCTATCTCACACTGTACACAAAAATTACTTAAAATAAATATACAAGTCAATTACTTTTTATATGCAAAAAATGACTAACAGAAATTTTAAAGTCCTGCTCACCATGGTAATAAAACATGTAAAATATAGTAAGAATAGCAATAAGGAATGTGTATGACTATGAAACTCTACTCGGAGACATAAAAAAAAGAGAGAGAGAGAGACCTACCATACTTCTGAATGGAAAGACAAATGCATTTAGAAATTTAACGCAATTCCATCAAGATTCTTTTAGGGAGTGGGGCACAAATTGTAGGAGGGGATACTTGACAAAGTGATTCCAAGTTCATCTGGAAAAATAAACATAAGAGAATAACCAAAAAAATTTTAAACAAGCATAAATGCAAAAAGTCCTTTTCTAGCACATAATAAAGGCCACAATAATTAAAATGCTATAATAGTAATTCCAGAAAACACCTACAGATCAGTGAAAGAAAAGGATTTAAAAACAGAAGCTAACCCAACTATGTATAATACTATAATAACAGTATTGTAAATTATCAGGGAAAAGGTGATTCATTAATTCACTCAAAGAGGGTATTTGTAAAACTGGCTTATCATTTAGAAGTAATTATGAAGTTGTATCCTTCCTTCATGCTCTAGACTGAAATCTCAAATAGATCAAAGATTTAAATGCTTAAAGCCCATATTCTGTAGCAATTAGACATTCACTGAGGTTGATGATCAATTATTTGAGAAAGTCATCTTTAAATCTAGGCCTTATATCAGGTACATCACCTTCAGTTTGTGTTTGTATTTTTTAAAGGTTTGTTCGTGGTTGTCTAACTTGTGGGGTTGAAATGTGGGAAAGATAAAGCATTTTTTTTTTTAAAGGGGGAAAGGTTTATCCAGCTCACAGTTTGTAGAGGTTTCAGTCCATAATTGGTTGGCTCCAAGGCAGGGTGGCTGGCAGAGAAGCAACAGCTCATGGGGGTGGAATGCAGTAAATGCAACAAGAGAGAGCCTAGCACATTTTAGTTAATGCATGGAAACTGTCCTATGATTATTTACCTTCTCTTGAAAATGGTCAAAGGCCATATAAATAACCAGAAAACTGAATTTATTAATCAAAAGAACCCAGCTATGAATATATTTTACATATTAAATACATTAACGTAAGTACTGAAGCCAACATTAATATGTATTATTAATAATGCATAAATAATATACCATAATTAGTATATTATATAATGTGTAGCTAATATTATTAGTATATCCCATTCCTCTGCCTTGGTTTTAGGAAGAAATAGGTCAATACGGAAAAAACAAAAAACTCCCTTCTATCCTGATGCTAGTGGAAAATACATTAGGAGAGAAAAAGCAAAACTAAACTGTTAATGGGAACACCTGGTGCTGAGAAAACTAGTGATTGGAGGGGTCAGGGGCGTGGCTCAGTGCCAGAGCTCCTGCTAGTGAGTGCAACGCCCTAGGTTTGATCTCAGCACTGCAAAAAAAAAAAACCCTCAAAAATTAGTGACGGACATGCATGAACACCATTCCGTCAAGATCACCTCAGGATTTCATCCCTCCTGCCCTTCTCACCCGGATGACAATGAATAGGTACACAGACCCTGGACATTTCAGCTACACATAGTGAAACAGCTACTCTGAGCAAAAGCACACCTAGACTTTTTCCCCTGGAGCAAGTGCTGAGCAGATGAAAACATTCTAATCCTCCTGTACCAGTAGCAATTAATGACGTCTGCTCCCTTTCAGTGTGAGTTATTAAAGACTACACAGCAGCTGAATAATGCACACTGGTTAGGAAAAATGAAACAGGCTTTAAATTTCTGAACCTGGTCCAAAGACATCATTTTGTAAAACACCACCGTATTACACTTAAAAAACTCAAAACTAATATAGCCTTTAGAAAAACAAGTAAGTGGAGAAGAGAAAAAAGAGCCCTTTCTGACAGGAGTATCTCAGACAAAGGCAGGCAGTAGTAAGGAACAGAACTGGCCTCCATGCAGCCTGCATCGTCCACTTGGTACCACTTTTGCTGTGATCGCTCCAGATTCTTGTCCTTACATGATCTCCGGGCTGTATGCTTTCTCCTTATTTCCTAAACTTCACTTTCATGTGCTAAGGGTCTTACTGCTTACAATAATTTGCACCAGACTCAATTTGGAATATAAAACTAAAAATAACAAGCATGAGTCAAGGCAGTAGGCTTTTTCCCTCCGGGTGCACATAAACCTCTCATTAAGAAGTTCAAGGAAGCTAAGAATGAATCAAAGAAAATGTAGGTCTATGATTTCCACCTTCTATTAAAGTGTAAACGACAGTACCATTTTAATTATAGTAGCAAAGGCCCTATTCTTTGCTATCATCAAGCCTCTATAAATTCACAACCTAATTGAAATTCCTTGAATCATGGGGGTGGAGCTTAAAATATATTCAAACAGAGTAGTTACAAAACTTTACTGGCCCCCTCAATTCAAGATTATCTATTATAATTAACATTGTCTGGAAGTCACTGAGTTACATCAAAAGGGAAGATATCTACCCTAAGAACCACAAAGTTTGAAAATGGTCTAAGTGGGAGAAATTACACCTCTAGATTTTTTTAATTTGCTGATAGATAACTGTACATCTTTATGAGCCTGGGGTGGCATTTTGGTACATTTATAGACTATACTGATCACTAAAGATATGTGATCCACTGTCTCACATATTTATCATTTATCTGTGATGAAATCATTCCAAATTCTCTTTCTAGCTGCACCATTATGCCATAAAATAGTTTCCTGTGACCGCCCTCCCTGTAACACTCTTCCTGCCAGGGCTCTGGTAACCACTATTCTGGTCACTAGTTCTATGAGCTCAGCTTTTTTAGCTTCCACATATTTGTGAAATCATGTGTCATTTACCTTCCTGTGCCTGGCTGATTTTACTGGACATTATGACCTCTGGCACCATGCTGCTGGAAATAATAGGAGTTTGTCCATTTTTATAGCTGAGCAACAGCCCATTATGTACGTTTTCTTTTATCCGGAGACCCTCTGAGGACCTCTTTGATTTTGTATTATGGCTGTTGTGAACAGTGCTGTCATAAACACAGGAGTGCAGGAGTCTCTGATATATTGGTTTCATTTCCTTTGGATAAATACCTAGTAGTAGGATAGGTCAAGAAAAGGCACATTATGCTGTTTACTCATAACAAAAAAACTAAAAGGGAAGAATAGGATTATTTTTATGTAGTTTTTAATACAGCAGTTCCTTAAGCTTGAAGGATATGTTCCAAGACCCCCAGCAGATGCCTAACACCAGATAGTCCCAAACTGCCATATACTATGTTTTTTCCTATATATACATATCTGTGATAAAGTTTAATTTATAAGTTATGTACAGTAAAAGTTAATCATGAGGCATAAAAATAAAGCAATTATAAAAATATACTGTAGTAAAACTGCCAGCATTACCACCCTTGAGCTTTGAAACCAACACTAAATAAAATAAGGGTTACTTAATTCTAGCCCCACCACACTGCAACAATCAGTCTGATAATCGAGAAGGCTACTAAGTGACTACTATGTGCACAGTGTTCAGTGTGGGTATGCTGGAGAAACTGACAGTTGCATGGGTGGGGGTGGATGAGATTTCACCATGCCACTCAGAGTGGCATGCAATTTAAAACCTATGAGTTGTCTATTTCTGGAATTTTTCTTTGATATTTTCTGACCTTGGCTGACCACAGGTAGTTGAAGTCACAGAAAGGGAAACGGCAAAAAACAGAGAACTAGTGTATTTTATGTGTGAACGTCAATCTGACAAGAGAAGACTCTGTTACTGAATTTGCACAGGAGTTAAACATGGAGATATACCTTTATGCCAATATCCTCAAGATTAGTGGTCAGAAATTTTCACACTAGGAGCCACTTACTTTGGGTCAGAAATCAGCAAAGTACTTCCTATAAACATACATCATCAATTAAATGAATTACTAGAAAGTTTTAGAAGGCTCTTGTTCCCCACTCACTAGTAGTCCATATATTCAAAATCTTGAGCACCACTTCACCCGAAGGATGGAAAAAAGCAATCAGGACATGCCTTCTAAAATGTACACATATATAGTATGCATTTCACCTGTCTCTGCAAGTTCCAAGAGCAACCCTACCTTCTTTAAAAAGATAATAACAATAATCTACATACACCAGTTTGCTACCTACACAAGTTTTCATGTGGGTCACTTCAGTGGGTCCTCAAAGAAGTCTTTGAGATTAGCAGAAACACACCCCCACCATGGCCCATAAGACACAGGTTTGGGGGGCTGGGGATTTAGCTCAGTGGCAAAGCGCCTGCCTTGCAAGCGCAAGGTCGTGAGTTCGGTTCCCGGTACCGGAGAAAAACCAAAACCAAAACCAAAAAAAAGACACAGGTTTGGTACTGAGCATGGTGCTATCAGGAACTAGTAGCACCCGTAGATGGGGTCTGGCAGAAGATTTTCAAGTCACTGAGGAGCTTTCCCTCACTAGGACTGGGGGATCCTCCTCTCCCTCCACTGGGGGAGATCACTGACTCCAAAGGCACTCCTGCC
Source organism: Chinchilla lanigera (assembly GCF_000276665.1). Taxonomy (NCBI): domain Eukaryota; kingdom Metazoa; phylum Chordata; class Mammalia; order Rodentia; family Chinchillidae; genus Chinchilla; species Chinchilla lanigera. The sequence goes on from NW_004955489.1 coordinate 2,241,799, forward strand.
ACGATGTGCCACCACATTCACGAGATACCAAACCAATGCCTTCCCAGTCTTGGGATCGAACCCAGGAGCTGATGAACATGCTATAAAGTCAGTGCCGCAAGCATCTCACTGTACTAACTCGACATTGACGAATACAAATAAACTGCATTACCACTTTCTATGTGGCAAAAACGAGACACAATGCAGGGACTTACTCATTGCCCAGCCTAGAAGAAACAAATTGAAAAATTTAATCCACGTATTTTGAATTCCAATTGTGAACTTGCACAATTTTCCTGTATTCTTTCTAGTAAATAGCAGAAAAAAGAAAAGCTACTTTATTATTCTCTCACTCTGGATAATTAGAACTATAAAAGGTTTCAAAGTCAAGTTTGGTCACTTAAGCAAAAAATTCTTATTCTGCTCGAGCTCCCAAGCAGTCAAAACATAGTCCTAAAACTTTACAAATTGCATATGAAACTTTATCATCTACACTTTCAGATGTTTGCCTAATATTCCCCAAAAAGGAGATAGCTAAAAATACCACTAAGAGGGAAGGGCCTAGCATACACGGGAGAGGGCAGAAAAGGGGAAACTCCGTCTATCTGAAAAGGAGAGACAGGGACGGAGAGGACAAGACGGAAACTTGGGGAAGACCAGGTGAGCTGAATTGAGGCCTCACTGGCTCCCTCTTTGAGCACAAAGGGAAAGTCGATACTGCTGAGATCAGGCTGTTTACTTGGGCGTGCACTAATGGATAATGAAAGGCAGAGCCTGTGCTACTTTAATTGCTTGTACCTGTGTTTGAATAAAAGCAGAACGAGCCACACACTCAGTGCTCCTCTGCCCACCAGAGGCAAGAGCCTCCTGGCTGCGCATGCTGAACTGACTCTGCATCTGTCTATCTTTCATCCTCGTTCGCCCCTGGGTCAGAGTCACAAACTAGTACGCGTGGTCAGGGAAAGAGGGGAGTCGCTGGTTCCCCATGGGTGGCACTGGGCAGGGACCTAGGACCAGTGGTGTAGACTGGTTTGCCTACAAGTGGCCTGGGGCAGGTCAGACCTGAGTTGCTACAGAAACTGAGCTGGATTTCGAGTCATCCACAGAGCACTGAGGGAAAAGGCCAACACACAGAGCCACTCCTTTACCTGCCATGAGCTGGGGACAGCAGGCTCAGTCTCTCTTGCTAGTGTATTACATGCAATCATTCTAGCTACGGTCTCCAAACGTTCTTCATCACTATGCCTGGCACTCTTTCTCATTATAACTGTATTATCCTACATAAAAGTTATGTTTTCAGAATAGCTGGAAACAAAGAATGCTGAAACTTCAAAATATATGTGTCTAGTGAAAAGAGAAAACACCAGTTCCAGGGCATAATCTCTCATGCTCCCACCCGACCCCAACCCCGCCAAGAAGCGGGGAACGGGGAAACAGGTAAGGAAGACCACAGAAACACAGCAAGAGGGCCGAGGTACATCCAAAACCACGGCCAGAAAGCGAAGTCCCGGAAAATACTACCAACAACAAAAAGTGGGGAAAGGGTGGATCAGAGCGGAGAACACAGGCAGGAGTCCAAAAGTATGGGGGGTTAATGGGCCAGCATGATGTAAAGGGTACTGGGCTGCTTCTGTAATCACAGCTTGGAGGAAAAAAGGCAAGAAGGAAGACATCAGCAAGTGCTTAGTGAGGGGAATGAAGCAAAATGGCACAGTGTCTGGCAAGATGAGAGCCACAGGAGCAGAGGATCACCACACCTCCCCCAAAACCATCTGTAGCAAAAACCCTGTTGTATACATATGTTCATTATCAACACCCCCACCTAGCCTAAATCTTCTTGCTGAGGTCTACCTCAGTGACATGACTACCTGTCCTCCACAGGCAGCATGTCCATGCAACTGACTGCCAGTAACATACAAAGTGCGCCCAGCTCTGGGAAAGTGGGCACTGTGTGCAAGGGGCACTGGAAGACGATGGTCAAATACAGCTTGCCGTACTTTGTGGCTGTTCCCAGCCTGTCCTGAAGTTAGACGGAGCCACGTGGCAGAATGGCTGATCGGGATGTGACACGTAAGAACATGTGCTGCTTTTAGCCCCCAAGAATCCCCTAGGCACACCTTAATTCTCCTTCCTTTGCTCTAACTTCCTGTTTAATACAAACAAACACAGCAGCCTCCAGAGCCACAGGCTAAAGATGCCAGAGCCACAGAGGACAGCAGCCTGGGCCCCGCAGGAGGAGTGCCCTGTAGCAGCCAGAAACACTGCACTTCACAGGAGGGAGGGACACACCTCGCTTCTTGTCAGATACTGATTTGTATAAGGTTTGCTTGGTAGAGCAACGAATGGTGTCTTCAGTAACAGAAAATGCCGGCTAATTATTTCCTTGGGCAATAGCCATATTTAAGGAAAAGGAAAGATTTTAACATAGAAAAGGCAGATTTTAACACAGATAGAAGATGGCAGTAGACACAAAATCTGAATGACAGACAAACCTTGGCTAATCAAGAGCTGAGGTGGGTGCCAGGAGGTAGGGGAAAAGGGGGGGTGTATTTTAAGAAAAGATAAGAAACTGTACAAAAATCAAAATATAATTATGATTAATATGGCTTTGTTGAAACGAATATTGATCATAAAATGAAAGTTCTGAGCCAAGTGTAGTGGCACATGCTTGTAATCCCAGCTACTCAAGAGGCTGAGGCAGGAGGGTTTAAAGCCTACCTGGGAAACTTAGCCATAGGCTGTTTCAAAATAAAGGGGGCTGAGTGTGTAGCTCGGTGATACAGTTCTTGCCTACCATATGCAAGGTACCAGGTTCAACACTAACAGCAAAACAAAATAAGTGAGCTCTGAAAACTCAATCAAAGTGAGACTATATTAGGGAAATAAGATGTAAAGAAATGCATGGGAGGATAAAACTATTTTTTATTGTTACTAAAAATATTAGAACAAAGTGGACTTCCAGGAAAATGGTGACGTGGTAAGCAACAATTCAGCCCCTCCAAGATTCAGAAACCAGACAGTGGAAAATAACAACTTAGGGAAGGAAAAAAAAAGAGGGAATTAGATCCCCAGGAATCAGGAAGGATCAGACAGGAAAATTAAAACCTACACAGAACTGAAGAGACAAAACAGTGCAGAAAGGGAAGGGACAATGTGCATTTTTCTCCCCTGCACCCAGCTTGTGGCTTGTGAGCAAAGACAACCAAATCCACAGACAAAGTCAAAGCAGGGGACTCCAAAGGACTTAAGGGAGAAATACGGCAGCAGAACGGACTGGCAGATGAGGTAAGAAACTCCAGTCCAGTCAACGGCCACATTCCTGGAGACAGTGTTCCATCACACACCATTCCAGGAGGGCTGACTGAACCCAGGACTCAAAGCGGCCCCTCAGGGCTTCACTTCAGGGGTCCAGCGTTATGCTCCCACAGTGACTGGGTGGCGGACAGCCACAGGAGACAGCCACGGGGGCCATGGTCGGGCTGGAAAGAGACTTCTGTGGGGTCTGAGTTAAAGGACATGGGCCCTATCCCCACAGCCAGAGGCCAGGCTCAGCCTGAATTGCTCTGGATTTGAAAGTCACAGAACTGGTGCCCCAGCCCTAACCCTACTGCCTGCTGATGCCTGCATCCAGCTCAGATCTGGGCTCTGACTGCCTTCTTTGTTTACTTTCTTGACTTGGACACTGCCCCAGAATTGTAGATCCCGGGAAAAACCACACATTTGAAATCACAGAGAAATTTCTTTTTGTTTGTGTTTTACTTTTTTCCTTCTGTTTTTGTGAGTGTATGCATTGTTACTAGATTTTTTCTTTTGCTTTTTTCTTTTTCTCTTCTTCCTTTTTTCTTTGCCATTTTATTGGGGCTTGGGGAATTTTCCTTTGTCCTTCTTCCTTGCATCTTATCTCTTTTTCTTACTTGATTTTTTTCCTTTTTCTCCTTTTCAAGTTTTATCAGTCTAATTTTTCCCTCTTACTTTCACTCTGTATAAATTTGTTCTTCTTTTTCTTTTATATTCTATTTCTCACCCATTTTTTTCTCTTACTTTTACCTAGTGCTATAAACATCTATCCCCATTAAGATCCTTTGTACCACTTCTTTCTTCTCCTTCTCATATCATAGAATTTAAGGTTTCAAAATTTTCCTCTTGCATTGCTCCACTCTCAAACCATATATCTTTAACAGCATAACCATAAAGCTTTATTAATCTTTTTTATAGTTACCTCTGTAAAGTTACTGTTGAATTCTTTTCCACCAATAGCAGAAATACAGCTGTCCCACTTAGTACATGTTAGCTATAGGTCAATACCTAGGTTGTTTTAATGTATACATCATACTTACTGATTTCCTCTCTAGGATTAAGGGTGGTACATAATACAGTATATTAACATTTACTTTGTCTTAGGCGATACTGTAGCCAAAATGCTTGATATTAACTGGGTCACATAACTGTCACTGGTTCTCTGTAAGCCAACACTCAGATTACCTTTGTGACATTAACAATACTAGAGTACATTCCCAGAGAACTTGGTTGTTGGGCTAACTATACCATATCTTCCCCTCTCAAATTAACCAAAGTAGTCAGATCTTGGGGTTAGCCACACCCAAAGTACATCATTCAAACACAATAAAGATATCTTTAGACTAGCAACAAAATTCTTAGACTATAAGCATCCAAAAACCTAGCACAAAACAAAACAACAGAAACATGAGAACACAAGGCAACAAAATGCCTCCCAAAATTCCCAATTCTCCTGAAGCCCATCCAAGGGGCACCAAGGAGCAGAACAGCGTAAACTACATATGCAAATTACTCAAAAGGATAACATGAGAGGTTAAAAAATAGCTAAAAAAAAAACAAAAAAAAACAGATCCAAGAGGCACTCAGCAGATCAAGATGTAACTATACAGATAATGAAAGTACTAACAAAAAGATGCAGGAACTAGATGAGCTAAACAAAATGATACAAAACATAAATGACCAGTTCAACAAAGAATTAGAGTGCATGAAGAGATTTTCAATCAGAAATCCAGGATACTAAAAATCGTACTGAAAGTACAAGCAGCAGAAGCAACCAATGTGAGCACAGAATTTCAGAATCAGAAGACAATGACACATTCAAATAGCAACTTCTGAAAGACACCTTTAAAAAATAAGAGAACATGAAAAATGGATTCAAAACTACTAGACTACACAAAAAGGACTAATCTAAGAATAACTGGAATAAAAGAACAATCAGAAGACAGCACAATGGCATAAAAAATTTGTTCACTGAAATAATGGCAGAAAACTTTCAAAATAAAGTGAAAGAAAGAAACATACAAATAAATAAGTAAAGCATATAAAACCCTAAGTAGCCATAACCAAAAGAGAACCTCTCCTTGTCACATTATCCTCAAATTTCCAGCAGTCCATCACAGGGACAAAATCATAACAGCTGTTAGAGAAAAGCAAAGCAAACTCAGTAGAATCACAACACACTTCTCTACACAAACCCTTAAAGGCCAGGAGGGCTTGCAGTGAAGTGTTTCAAGTCCTAAAAGGAAACAACTCCAATCACAACTAATGAATCCTATAAAAGTTTCCTTCAAAACTGAAGGAAAAGTAAGGCATTTCCATGAGAAGGTGCACCTCAAAAAATTCATGATGACCAAACCAGCATTAGAAAAAATTCTCAAGGATATCCTAGAAAGAGACAATGAAGCCAACAATCCCAGTGAGTCCAAAAGAATAAATAACCTGCCAGGATGAGCAGCTATGCAAAAGGAAAAAAATATATATAGAAACCAGCAACAGGAAAATAACACAATGACAGGAATGTCAATACCTCTCAGTAATAACACTCATTGTGAATGGTCTCATTTCCCCAATCAAAAGACACAAGTTGGCAGAATGGATCAAGAAACAGAACCCAGTGATATGCAGTAGACAAGAAACACATTTAAATCAAAAAGAAACTCACAGGTTAAAAATTAAAGGATGGACTGGACACAGTGGCATACATCTGTAATCCCAGCACTCAGCTAAATTGCCACAAATTCATGGCTAGCCTGAGCAATATGATGATTTCAAGGCCAGCTTGAACTACATTGTGAGACACTATCTCAAAAAACCAACAACAAAAGATGGAAAACAATATTCCATACAATTGGAACCCCAAAAAAAGCAAGAGCCACTACACCAATTTCAGACTAAGTGGATTTCAAGCCAAAACTGATCAGAACAGACAAAGATGGTCACTATATACTTGTCAAGAGAACAACTCAGCAGGAATATAATAATAATAAATATATATGCACCAAATACCCGCATACCCCTTGTAACATTGTCTCGGCTGTTCAATATCTAATCATCTCTAAATATAGTCGTAGATGCATAGCATACATATCACATAGGTTTTTGATAAAAATTATTGTTTGACTGATGACCTTATGTTGGCTTGATATGAACCTCTTATTATAAATGTCTGGGGCACAAGAGAAAGGCAGATGTTTATCACTATAAACAATCCCAATTTTACATTTTACAATACTGTATATTTGGAAGGTATGAATACATTTAATACACCATGAAATTAGCAATAATGAATTGTCATTATTTTGTTTCTTTAGTTTTGTATCAAGAACATCTTTCAATCAGAAAACCTTATCATCTTATTTTTTGAAAACTTAACCTTTTGATGATGACAATGTAAATATATCACAATAATATATTTTGAACAATATTTATTGGGGTGTCTCCCACAAGGCTATGGAGATTATTGGGGTTTCCTATTAATGAACAAAGAATGAAAGAATGTTTTCAGGTAGCTGCTTATTTATCAATCAGAGAACTGTCCAGTGGTTTCTCCTCACCCTAAGGGATTTTCAATTATCTTAATAAATTTTTGATACCCCATGAAAACATAATCTAAATATTTAACACATTAAATTTGAACAATGAGCGACTCTCAAATCATAATACATAAACAACAATATGCATGACATTTATAAAACCAATTTTGACATCCTTTTAACCAGCTGGCAACCTTGGTGGTGGAAGCATATCCTTAATTTTAGATGACATTTATCTATAAGCCAAATTAAACTATAGAAAAATGCTTCAAAAATACAAAAAGAAGAAAAATTTGTTGAGCTCAAATAAAACAGCTGTTTGCAGACTGGACAGAGACAAACAAAGACACAAACAAGACAATTTGCTTATAAAGTCAGAGTGCACTCAAATATATTTTTGGCCAAATTGAATAATAATAATTTTTACAATTTTTAAATTTGTAATTATAAAAAGACTAGTCCAAATTTTTTTAATAGGTCAATTAATAGAGATCTCTTATAAGAAGAATTTGAAAAACACTTTAATATTTTTTAGCACCTGAATTTCAAAAGGTAAATGAGAAACAATCTCCTCATTACAATGATTTCACTGAGTTCCAAACGGGAAGCAAGCAGGGGTGCTAATGAGTTCTCCTTTTACAGCTGCTTATTCCTTTAAAATCTGTAAGTTTCTGGATAGAGCAGCATGGGATGTTCTTCTGAAAGGCTCCTGCTCCTGCCTAGGTGTCTCTGCTTGGAGCTCATTTGTTTCCTCTGACTCAGAGACTATTGACTGTAAGCTCTGCAGTGGACTTAAAACTGAACAAACTAGGTTCCAAGTTGAAAATGTCTCAGGGGAAATTATTTTTCCTGTTGTGTGCCTAAGATTTTTTCCAACTCTTTCCCAATCATCAGTATCTACAGTATCTGTCTGAGGAAACCATGAATTATATTTGGTTACCTCTTGTAACATTTTTGTTAGGTCTTTTTTTGGCACATGAGCCCCTGAGCTTCCAAGCAAACCTTGGAGCAGCTTTATGTATCTTTGCTCTTCAGATGAAAATTTTTGGCCCATTTTACTCCTGGATAAAAACAGCTTGTTCACAGTGGGAAGACTTACTCCTATTCCTTGTAGAATGCTTCTCTTCCCTCCTTTCTCCAGGCATCCCTGGTGAAGTTTTTGTCCTGTGAAGGCCTTCTCCATCTCCCACATTTTCCACTCTAGGTAGACTTACTTCTTTAGGATAAAAGTTTCCAGTCCAAGGATTAGAAGTCCCTGTTCAGGCTCCAGTTTTATCAGGTTAATAATATCATTTAAGTTATTGTGGGCTGCTCAGGTCTGCAGTTTCCCAAATGAGTGTACGGCAAAGGCTAAATAAAAAGAGGTGAATAGAATGATTTCAGGGCTCCAGAAGGATCAAAGCCCTCTCACAGAATTCAAGATTCTCTTGGGGCTAAGACCAAGACCTTCTCTGGGTGGCCCATATTTATTTAGAAGGGAGGGGAGTACTCAAGAAGGGCAGAATTACTCAATTTTACAAGTAAGGCATTCAATTAACCCTTAGTAAGGTATTAAATTAATCCACCCAGGAGTAAGATGCCTGAGGCTATAGTCTTTATCTAGTTGAGATGAGATCCAGGTGTCCTTGGCTGTGATCTTGTTTTATCCTTTGAGGCTTTCCAGATTCACCCACTATTATAGGCTTCAGTAGGGAATAATGACTCACAGAGGTTCACCTACTATGAGTACGTCGCCCACTTTCAGACAAGTGGCCTAGGCTTTGGACAGATTCACAAGTAAACATAAAAAGCCAACTGGTTAATTTAAGTCCTGCTCAGGGCTGCTTCATGGTGGTCTCCATCACCTAGACCCCAATGTCATAAATGGACAGATCAACTAGACAAAAAAAAAAAAGAAATCAACAAAGAAATATCAGAGTTGAACCTAACCTTGAAGCAAATGGACATAATAGACATCTACAGAATGGTCCATCACACAAAAACAGAATACATATTATTCTCAAATTAAAACAACACTGAGATTCCATCTTATAAAGAACACTTCATGGTCCTGTCGCAGCCCAGGAAATTTACATTTATAATCCCATGGAAAATTATTGGAATTCTAGTGAGTTAATTCCAATCTATCACTTCCAGTGCAACCCATGGCAAGAAGAAAGACACCAAGGCATATTTGTAGTTATGGGGAGCCAAAGGGTGCTAAGTCCAGGCAAGATGATGGCTATCTGGAACAAAGGCCTCAACCCAGGGCCAAACACAGGTTTTATTAATTTGTGAAGAAAGGAGTGGCTTGAGCATGAGTGACTGCGAGAATTGCAGGAAACAGGTGAGTGGTATGAGTTGGGCTAGGTAGGAGGCCTGCAATCACCTCTGCAACACACAGAAAGAAGGATATGCAGAAAGAATAATCTGCATAACACAACTGAGATAGAATCTAATGTTTTGGGGTTGGTGCTTCAGCTCTGATGTATAATCTTTCAAGCCCCATGAAGTCAAGCCTCTATCTCGAGGCTTGATCTCAGCCCACAGCGTGGAGGGTTCTTCATCCCTGTGTGAGCTCCAGGCTCACACAAGGGAACAAGGGGGTGTTCAGGGAAACACCGCCTATCATTTTCAAACACTACACATCAGCACTTCGGCTGGACCGATATGCATTGCTTAAGGCCAACTGAAGTGATAAGGAAAAGACCTAGCCAGTTCTGTACATATCAATACATGGAAATAGGGTCAAGTTCAGCCAAAATGGAGACAATTGCTCCTCCTTCAAAGAGAGTCACCCAGGTGGTCCTCCACACCATCTAACTCTAGAAAAAATGGCTATCATCAAGAAATCAACCAGTAACAAATGCTGGTGAAGCTGTGAGGAAAAAGGAATGTTCTTCACTGTTGGTGAGAGCATAAACTGACAGAAACACTATGAAAATCAGTATGGAGATTCCCCCAAAAATGGAAATTTCATTTGATCCAACTATTCTCCTTCTAGGTAGAATTCACAAAAGAGTTAAAGACATCATACCACAGTGATGTATGCATACCTATATTTATAGCAGCACAATTCATAATAGCTAAATCTTGAAAGCAGCTTATATGTCCATCAACAGATGAATGGATAATGAAAATGTGGTATATACACACCATGGAGTACTACTCTGCATAAAGAAGGATAAACTTGAGTCATCTCAAGGAAAATGGATGTGCCTTGAGACCATGATGTTAAGGGAAGTAAATCAGACACACAGGCTTAAATATGGCATGGCTTCTCTTATGTGAGAAACTCAATATATAAATAGGGTACAAAATAAAAGACAAGAGAGAAAGAAGTTGTAGTTACCTAGCATGGACAATGTATCTAAAAGTTTGCCTTGACTTACTATAATTGTCTTATGTGTTTTATATGTTTTTGGCCCATTAGTTTGGCTATGAATCTATATGGATGATAGCTAACTCTATAAGAACATATAGAATAAATAAGTGAATGTGATGATGGCAGAAAGATGTGGGGCAAAGGAGAAAGGGGAAAAAAAGAACTGAAGTGTCTCATGCACATGTACCAATTTTCCACAATGAATGTAACCATCATGTACTACAAACATGTACTAATTAAAATTTAAAAATTATTATTACTTTCGCTGATTTCATTTTACTCAATAAATCAACTGTTATATCTTTACATGTTTGAACCTCAGAATAGCACCTATGACAGACAGCACTGTTATCCTCTTCCAAACATGGACAAGAATAGTGAGCTATAAAAGGGCTAGGTAAAATGCCCAGGGTCATAGAGGCAGGAGGTCACAGAAAGACAATCTTGTACCAGGATCTAGGAATCCTGAGTCCAGAGCCATACATCTAACAAATGTGAACCAATCCACTAGAGCTAAAACCTCACCTACTGTACAGAAAATCAAAATATGCCTAAATACCTCCAAAAATCAAAAGTTGTACAGAAACTTTAGAATATGAAAGTAAGCAGGGCAGGGAGTGCCTACAGCTAAAAGAGCTCTAAGCGCTGACTTGTGCAGCACACGTACTACATCCGGAACGAAGCAGACAAGGCTAGCATGGTGCCAGCACAAGGACGACGCATAAACTTGTGAAGTGTTCCCTATCCGACAAAGGGAAACAAAGTTGAAAGCCTTTGCCTCTGGGGATACGATGTGTATAGTGGATGATAGGACTAAGGGAATGCTCTTACTAATGTAAAAGTAATCACTGTGATTAAAAAGCAGAGCTGTCAGTTTTAAAGAGGAGATGTTGAGCACGCAATGACATGCCTTAATTTTGAGCCTGGATCTGCTGCAGCTTCAGTTTCAAGAGAGGGCTAACGCACACACAACCACCACACCAAGTTGCTGATCTAACACTGCATTATCATGTGAAATTAAACTATACCATTTCTAAGGGGAGGGAACCGAGAGATGGAAGGAAGGGGGAGAAGAGAAGGGGCTGACAAAGAATTAAGGAATGTTGGGCACACATAAGCCCTCTCGACTAGGAATGCTATCATTATGCACTACAAATTGGACTAACAGGAAACACAAATTGAAAAAAATTAAACTGTTTGTCTTGTACTCTGAGTAAAGACAATAATGCACAGTATTTCAACTATTGTTATTCCCTTATTATTTTCTAAAATGGTTTTGTTTTTCATAAAATAAAAAAAGAAAAAATTCAAGTGTACCATGCCCAGTCCTTTTTAGTACACAGGCTACACTGTTACCTTGCTTCTGTCAAAACCTCAGCCTCAAAAGGAACCACTACATTACAGTCACCTGAGAGCATGGCTTTTGAAAGATGGTTTTACTTAAGAAAGATGTAAAACTGAAAATTACCCCTAGCACAATGCAAGGCAATCAAGGAGAATAAAATCATTAAGATAATAAATTATCTACTTTCAAAGACTGCAACATGACAGTGCTGGGAACTCACCCTCCCCTGCGTAACCTTTGGGCTCTGATCCATAGCTTCTTGTCTTCCATCAGGCACACAAGGCAGGGCCAGGCTGGCCACACCGTCAGGGGCTTCCCACAGTGGCGCCCCGCCCACCACCACTACCTTCCACATGACACAGAAATCCGTGAAGCCCTGCTACAAGTCTCTTCTGCAAGAGTCAAAGGTTACCAGAGGGCAGAGGACACCATGAAGTGGCTATAGAAAACACTATTAAAAAAAAAAATAGAAGGAAAAGCTAACTTCCTCTAGGGCCTTTGACTTAGCAGTTGTTGAGAAAGGGTGAAAGGGGCCCGCCCGGTGTAACATCCAGGAAGAGCACATTATTAACATAGTCTTTCTCAGATCTTATACGCCTCCATCTATGCCCAAGTCAAGAAAGGTAGAGGAATAGCTGGGGAGTAAGGGTAGAGCTGGGTTTTGCTCTATACAGGGGGCAAAAATAGAAATAATGCAAAGGAACTGACAGCAACACTGCAAAATGTATACACTGTGTCTTCTGCGCTTGGTACCCCAAACCTGCTTATTCTGCACTGTCCAAGTCTGTCCCACCTCTGCTTTGCACGCACCTCCCAACCTCTTCTGCACAGACACCACACTTATATTCTGCTTTCCACAGCGAAGGGAAGAAAACTAATACACTGTGTGCTGGCATTGGATGACAGTGCTGGGGGACCGACCTTTCCCCATGTAAAGTATTTTGAAATGAATTTCTCAAGATTACACATGTCTTAACTTGGCAAACATCAAGGGAAGAGAAGCCATGGGACATCTATGGTGACATTCTGCAAGAAGGGTCTGTTGTGTCCTTCGAGTCACACCAGGCGGCACCTGTCTATTGGTGTGTACATGTATACCACTGTGTATGCCTGTCTCACTGTGGGTAACTACCATCTGATACTCACAAACAGAACTTAAAGAGATATTCAACCTCTTAAGACAAATGAAAATCTGAATGATACTGAGCTATAATTTTTAGTTAGCAGATTAACAACTGTAATGGCAATAATAACAACAAAAGATTAAGACACTATGACACAGCTGTGATTTAACTGATTTCTGGTAGAAATGCAAAGCAGTACAATACATAAGGTAAGGAATTTTGTAATTTTTTAATAGCTACGTAATAATCGCCCTTTAACAAAGCAATATCAAATATTAGAAATGAACCAAACTTTTGAACAAATGGAATTAGTAGACATCTAACGAGTGTTCCACCCTACAATATCAGAATACACATTCTTCTCAGCTGCACATGGGACATTCTCCAAAACAGACTACACACTAGCCCACAGAACACACTTAAATAAATGCAAAGGAACTGAAGTTATCCCATTTATGTTATCAGACTATAGTGCAATGAAATGGTAAAAGAAATCATAAGAACTTCATAAACAAATGGAAATTAAATAACACCCTCCTGAACAACGAACAGGTCACAGATAAAATTAAAGAAGAAATTAGATAGTTTCTACATTTAAATGATAACCACAGTACAATATACTGGAACTTCTGGGACACAATGAAAGCAGTCCTAAGAGGGAAATTTATAACAGTGAATACCCCTATCAGGAAAACAGAGCAAGTACAAATAAAGAACTTAATGTGAACCTCAAACTTCTAGAAAAGAAGGAGCAGGCTAAGCCAAAACCTCTTACAAGGGAGGAAACCATAAAGATCAGAGCAGAAATTAACACATGGGAGACAGAGAAAACAATACAAAGAATTAATGAATTTAGAAGTTGATTCTTTGAAAGATTAAATAAAATCAGCAAACCTTTAGCCAATCTTTTTTAAAAAGGAAAGACTCAAATTCATGCAATTAGGAATAAAAAGGGTAAAATCATAACAGACCCTGCAGAAATCCAGAAGATTATCTATACCTATTTTGAGAACTCATATTCTAATAAGATGGAAAACGCAGAAGAAATGGACAGATTCCTAGATACATATGAATTACAAAAGCTGAATCAACAAGATACAAAAAATCCTAAATAAACAATTATCCATCAATTAAATCAAAGATGTAAGTAAAGACCTACCAAGGAAGAAAAGCCCAGGCCCTGATGGATTCACTGCTGAACTCTACAAGAAATTTAGAATAGATCGAACACTACTACTTCTCAAACCCTTTAATGAAATTGAAAGGGAATCAATACTCCCAAATTCATTCCTGGAAGCAAGCATTACCCTGATACCACAAACGGAATAGGACCCAACTAAAAAAGAGAATTATGGGCCAGTCTCCCTAATGAACACAGATGCAGATATCCTCAATAAGATACTGGCAAACAGAATGCAGTAAATCGTCAAGAAGATTATACACCATAACCAAGTGGGATTCATCCCAGGGATGCAGGGGTAGTTCAACATATGTAAATCAATAAATGTAATACACCATATTAACAGAGCCAAGCACAAAAATCATATAAGCATCTCAACAAATGAAGAAAAAGCTTTTGACAAAGTGCAGCACCCATTCATGCTAAAAACCCTACAGAAAATTGGAATAAAAAATTAGAAACCCTACAAAAAATTACCTCAATCTGATCAAAGCCATCTATGACAAACCAACAGCTAACATTATCCTAAATGAACAAAAACTGAAAGCCTTCTCTCTAAAATCAGAACAAGATAAGGTCGTCCACTTCTCCACTCTTATTCAAACTAGTCCTGGAAACTTTAGCCAGAGCAACTAGGCAAGAGAAAGAAATAAAAGGAATAACAATAGGAAAGGAAGAAGTTAAATTATCATTATTTGCAGATAACACGATACACTACATAGAAGAGCCCAAAAACTCCACTAAAAAGCTGCTAGATTTCATAAGCAAATTCAGTAGTATAGCTGGGTACAAAGTCAACACTCAAAAATCAATACCTTCCTCTACACAAATAACAAACTCACTAAGGGAGAAATTAGGGAAACAACACCTTTCACAGTAGCATCCAAAAAAATGAAATACCTAGGAATCAATCTAACAAAGGCTGAAAAAGTACTCTGAAAAAGGCAACTGAAGCAGATATCAGAAAATGGAAAGTTACCCCTTGCTCGTGAGTATGAAGAACCAATATAGTGAAAATGGCCATACTTCCAAAACTGTTAAATAGATTTAATATAGTTCTGATTTGTGATGAGAACATTAAAAGTCTACCTTGTGCTTTTCAAGAATATAATACATTATTGTTACCTACAGATCTCTTGAATTTATTCCTATTAACTGAAATTCAGTATCCTCTGACCAGTATCTTCCCAACCCCCTCCCCAGTAACTGCCATTCTACTTTATACCTCCATGTGTTCGGGTTTCTTGTTTAGATCTTACACATAAGTGAGAACATATAGTATTTATCTTTGTCTCATTTATTTCACTTTAAATTTCTTCTAGATTGTTCATGTTGCTGCCAATGACAGGATCACTTCCTTTTTTTACTTTTTCCCACCACTAGGAATTGAATCTAGGGTGCACATATGTGAGACGAGTGCTCTACCACTGAGCTACATCCCCAGCTCTTTTTATTTTTTTATTTTTTTATTTTTTTATTTTTTTTTTTTTTTGGTTTTTCTCCGGTACCGGGAACCGAACTCACGACCTTGCGCTTGCCAGGCAGGCGCTTTTGCCATTGAGCTAAATCCCCAGCCCCACCAGCTCTTTTTATTGTAATTGTTCTTTGGAACAGGGTCTCAGTTGTCCAAGCTAGCTTCAAACTTGGCATTCTCCTGTGTCAGCCTCCCAGGTAGCTGGGATTTCAGGCAGACACCTATCACCCCCAGAAGCTCCTCCTTCACAAAGGCTGAGCAGGACTCCACTGTGCATTTACACCACACCTTCTCCTGTCGAGCCCGTATCTTGGTGACTGTAAATAATGAAGAACACGGGCCTGCGGGTACCTCCTCCATATACATGCTCCTTCTTTTGGATACACTCCCATAGAGGAATTACTAGGCCATACATTATCTCTATTTGTAATTTTTTTGAGGAAATTCTGTTTTCCATAATGTCTCACCAATTTACATCCCTAACAATGTGCAAAGGCTTCTTTTTCTCCATATTTTCCCCAACACTTGCTGCCTTTCATCTCTGCTAACGGCCATCCTCAGAGTCTGACTGGAGGGCAGAATCCTACCCTGTGCAGGTGGAGCCTCAGAGCCGAATACCTCAGAATACTATTCCCGAGTCCTGAAACCTAACCGATGTTGCCCAGTTGAATTTTACCCTTGCTTGGGTCCGCTGCTTCCTCTTTTCCTTCCATGTCCTCACCTTCTCACTGGGGCAAGGCTATAACACTGTCCTACGCCTGTCCCCACGGGACTGGAAGAGCAGGCAACTTCGTTTCTAGTTCAGATCCAAAGGTGAAAAGAAAAGCTGAGCCAGGACAAGTCTCACTGAAATGTGCTGAAGATTTAGACAACAGACTTCTGAGCTGGTGACATTTAGATGACATTTTGGGCTCTGAGTGGATGCTATCACGTCAGGCTTTGTTGGTCACCATGAGGTACCTTGATTTTATTCCAGGTTTAATGAGGACCAACCAAAGAATTCCAACTAGCAAAGTAAAATGGCCTCATTTACATTGTTTAAAATTACTAATACTCACTGTAGGAGTGTGGGAGTGAGGACACCAGGCAGAAAACTATTACGGTCGTCTGAGCAAAAGAAAATAGGGCTCCAGACTACAATGACATCTGCAGGACAAGCAAAACAGGTGGATTCAGAATATATTTTTACAGATAACATGGACAGAACTTGTGGATCAATTCAGGAGATAAGAAAACAAGGTACGAAGATTCTTCAGTGAGGACTTCACTACTGGGTAGACGGTGCTATCAGCTGAGATGGGGAAGACTGAGGGAAGCAGAGGCTCACTCGAGAAAAGCCGAGACTTACACACTAGACACGTGAGGCTATTACTCCAATGAACACCAGACAGGATATCCGCTAAACAAGCAAGAGCTCAACGACTGCTCAGAGCTGGATTTATAAGTTCCTGGGGCATTTAAAACAACAACACTAGGTAAAATCACCTAGAAGGGATGGATTAGAAACGTGAAGTAACCCGAGACCAAACTCTGGTCTGTTCCACACGTACAGGTGTGACAAAGGAGAGGGGCCAGCAAAGGAGACAGAGAAGAGTCAAACAGGTAAAAAAAGAAATTACACATGATATCATAGATCTCATTTTTTCCGAATTACTGACACTAATTTATTTACTTTACATCAGCCTTATACAATCTACTATAGGAAAGTCTGGCTTAAAATGCAACAGCTTTAGCTCTCAGCCTTAATTGTGGAAATATTCAAATTCTTATGAAACACCCACCAGAATAGGATGCTTGACACAAAGATATATAGAGATTCAGATACTTTTCCATAACATGGGTACAGTGTGAGTACATTTTTTTAAAAAATCAATCACAGAATTAAAGTTATATAGAAAAATGGAAGAAAGCAAGCTAGACTGATACAGAAAAACCTGGGAAAGGCACACTGAGAACTCTCAGATATGAAGTAAGAGTGCAATGGTAAACAGGAAGAGGAGCCGTAGTGAGAAGGTGTATTCAGATCCTCACCCACATTAAATCCCACCTTCTCCACTGCAGCTTTCTGTCCCCCCTGCAGCCACAAAAGACCCTCAGTTTTCTTCAGTTTTCTTCCTCCTCGCTGTCTCTGTGCTTAGCTCAGTTCTCTACACAACCACGGCTTTAACAGCCTTTGGTTCC
Source organism: Chinchilla lanigera (assembly GCF_000276665.1). Classification (NCBI taxonomy): domain Eukaryota; kingdom Metazoa; phylum Chordata; class Mammalia; order Rodentia; family Chinchillidae; genus Chinchilla; species Chinchilla lanigera. Next base: position 2,259,276 of record NW_004955489.1, read on the forward strand.
CATTGATCTGCAGCATATTTGCTGTCCTATCAAATAAGAGTTTAGTAGGACAATGTAATAACTATAAAACTATTTAAGATATTTTAGTAATTCTGGGTTAAAATATCACAGTACAAGACTAAGAATCTTGACATAGAAAAAGCAACATATGAATCTGTTCCTTCTGCCTCCCATACCCCATTTAGCTCAGAAGCACAAATCGAAGAAAGAACTGACTTCAATTTCCTCCTCCATGGTATCAGACAAAAGGTACAGATAAGCTACCTGGTAATAAAGGAAGGAGGTTGTTTTTAAATGAACAGCAATTGCAACACAGAGATAAATCACCGTGACTGTGTCAGCAACAGTCACATAAATTTACCTACAAAGGATTAAAATTTTTTTTTTCAACTCTGAAGAAGCCAAGGTTTTTCTGAGCTGTCAGAGACGTGGAGAAAACAGGCTGACTTTCCCTGCATGCCACTCACACTCATGCATCGCAAACACTGCTCCAAAGCTCTCCAGATGAGATATCAAGGTGGGGAGGTTGCTGGCTAGCCAGACTCAGGAGGGCCAGGTGAGTTTGCAAGAGATACAAGGAAAAGAAAGTACTCTGAGTTTAGAGAGAGACCAGGATGGTAAATCATGAGGACTCCTGCTGACCCCCCGGTCTACCCCTTTCTTTAGGCCGTTCCACAGATTATCACCACTTCTTAGGAGCTCCGGGCACCCAAGGTTCTCTGGATTCTTACACCTGACTCCTTGCCTCCCACCTAATAACTGAATTACCTTTCCTGAAGCCACCTTGGTGAACCACCCAGATGGCAGGTGGCTCCTTCTAAGGAAGCACAGACAGCTGCTGGTGTCATAGGGCGCTGTGGTCTTTGGATATGCTCCCGATCTGAATTTCAACCACCTCCTCACATCTCTCTGATGGGGTACAGTAACAGAACAGAAGTCAATGGGACAGCAGCATGCACTCAGATGCCAGAGTCTGAAAGGGAACAGAAATCAAACCCTCCATTCTTTGCCTCTTCACCATGGCTAAGAACCAATATGCTAGCAACCAGGCTTTATCAGGCCAGCAGAACTAAATGGAAAGTGACAACTCCCAAGAGCCACATGAGAAAAACGGTATGTACTTTAGGCACACTTAACTCTGCAATACATATAACAAATACATAGTTTTTAAACTTTATGCCCTATAAATCCAAATCATCTGCCATCTCACTACAATTTATGATGCGTCACAAAGCATTTAGTATTTAAATATCCACATAGCACCTTGACTTACCTTTTCTAATACAGATGAGCTCATGTACTCCACAAGTTCTCTCTCCACCTGTTAAAGAAAAAAAGTTCACCAGAAGTTAAAATCACAGAAAACAGCCAGAGTTTGACAGTTACAAAGAAACATTTTAAACTAGCACCTATGAATGATCTCAGAAAAAAAAAAAACACCTTGTTCTCTTTAAACTTAACCAAGTGAGTATGATAGCAAGATACTGAAGAATTTTCCTGAACAACCCCAAAAGTAAAGCTTTACAGACTTTGGGGACGAAGAGGTTTCCTGCCAGTGGATTACTGTGAATGACAGACTTCTCGGGGCTAAGAGCACAGCACCACTCCCACCATCTAAAAGGGGACGCTGCAGAAGGACCCGATTCTGTGTCTGAGCCTCAACGAATGCGCTGGTTAGGGCTGGAAAGTCACCCTGTGCGGCACCAGCTACAATGACTCAGTGCATACGTGAAACTCGACCCCTTTACCGCCTTACTAACGTGTGAGAACAAATTTGACCGAAAATTACTTTTATTATCTGCTATCTTCTTTGGAAAGAGCCTTTTTAACGTTTCATTTTTTAAAATATTTATTGGGCACAAATACAGAAAAGCGCACAAACCTATAAAGTCCAACACAACCAGTAGCCACAGAGTGCACCTGAGTCACTGCAAACCTGGGCACAGCCCAGTCCTCCGGGGCGCCTCCGCCCCAGAGGCGACCACCTCCCGAGCGTTAACCGCAGCTTCCCTTTGTCTGTTTGTAAAGTTTAAGGAGCTGCATGTGGTGGCACAGGCCTGTAATCGCAGCCTCCCTTTGTTCAAGGCCAGCCTGCTCACTTTGTAGTGAGCTCAAGGCCAGTCTGAATTTCAGAGAGGGACCCCGTCTCAAAAAAAGACAAAAAAGGAAAGTTTAAATACACAGAATCATTGAGTGGGCATTTCTGAGCCTTGCTTTTTTTTTGGTACCAGGAATCAAACTCAGGACCTTGCACTTGCCAGGCAGGCAGTTGTGCAGCTGAGCTAAATCCCTGGCCCCCTGAGCCTTGGTTTTTTTCAATGTTTACAAGATCAGTCCATTTTCTCAGTTATTGTTGTAATTTATTCTTTTTCATTGCTTTGCAGAATTCCACTGTCCAAATATATATATGCATATACACAAACTATAGATATTCACACATACGTAAACTTCAATTCAGAAACATTTAGACTGTCTTGAATTTGGGTTGTTATAAATAATTGTGCTACAAGCCATTTTATATGCGTCTCTTTCCTGCCCACATGCATGCCACTGGGTTACGCAGTAAATGTATCTTTGGCAAGATAATGGCAAATAACAGGATGGGTAAAGAAAAGGTGGCACGTACACAACAGAATACAATCTGTAAGGAGGACGCTGCATTTCCAATAATAAGAATAAATATGGAAAACATTATGCTGAGTGAAATAAGCCAGGCACAGAAAGACAAACATGCAATCTCACTTATGTGTGGAAACTAAAAAAGTCAACTCACAGACACAGAGCAGGACGGTTGCTATCAGAGCAGGGAGACAGGAATGGGGAGATGTGGCTCAATCAGAAAGAGAAATTAGTGTTTTGTTTTGTTTTGTTTGAGACAGGGTATCACCATGTAGTTTGGGCTGGTTTTAAACTCACTACATAGTACAAGGCAGCCTCAAAATCACAGCAATCCTCCTGTCTCAGCCTCCTAAGTTATGGGATTACAGGAATGCACCACCCCACTGGGCAGGAAATTAGTTTTAGAGATCTATGCACACAATGGTAACTATCGTTCAGAACAATATATTGTACTTTTGAAAACTGCTAAGCAAGATTTTAAATGTTCTCACCACATCACACACACAAACAATAGTAGATGAGGTAACAGATGAGTTAACTGGCTTAATTTAATATTCTACCCACAACGCATACATCTATCACAGCATCACACTGCCAGCACTCTGGGAGGCTGGGGCAGAAGAATCCCAATTTGTAGCCCAGCCTGAGAGACTCAGAGACTCAGCAAGACTGTCCCCAAAATGTGACTTCCTAAAAAGAGGCTAGGACGTAGCTCAATGTGAAGACCCTGGGTTCAATCGCCGGTACTGAAAAATAAAGCACATACATCCCATGAAGATATACTTACTGGTTATACCAATTTATTGCTAAGAGTAATTTTAATAGGGTTTACTATACAAATATGTATTTACTTCACTCAAAAACATGTCACCACTTGATTGTATTTCGTAGTGTTCTGTACATGACCCTATCATTATGCTTTAAACTTTGCATCATACAAAATTAAGTAATTTAATCATTTTAGTTCATCATAGAAGCTTATAAGCAGCTCAGTTATAAGAAACAGAAGTACCTTACAGCAATTACATGAGAGAGAAAAACCATGATATCCAGCAAAAAAAAAAAAAAAAAAAAATAGGTCATCTGGAAAGCAAGCTAAAAAAACTAGAAAACAGTATTGCTTCACTAAAGTAGGTTAGAGCTACAGTCTAATTTGGCTGTAACAATGCCACTGCTTCCTTATCAGCAATACAGACTTATCACTTATTATCAGGAAGTTAAGATTCAGCAAGAAAAAGACACCTAACACAAAGCCACGATTACAGAATTATCACTCGTAAAAACTCGTATAAAACTCTGTATTAACTGGTATATTACCAATGAGCAACCACAGATCACTTGCCAAGGGCTAGAATGAAATACATCTACACACAATCTATCTTCAAAATCAAGGACCCATCAGTCAGATGAGAGGGTATCTACCAATCCACAAGGAGAAACCATGTTCAAGACATTAGAAGAATCAAGTAATGGGACTATGATATAATATATATTGAGGCCTACAACATTTTCATAGGTTCCTTAGATGTATTTCTTCACTGTAGTCATTAAGGCATATTTTCTAAAAATTAACATTTGTAATATTTCTTCTTTTTAGTCATTGAGGTATACTTTCTAAATGTTAATATTTGTAACTTAGTTTGAGTTATGTACTTTATTCATGTAACCAAGTTGAGCTTTACTAGGTTTGTAATTAAAGCTAGACTTTCATGTTGACATGAACCAGTGATTAGGACAACAGACTAGAAAACTAGATTCTTCCATATATTTAATATAAATTGGAAGCTGGTGTTTGTGGTTCACATCTGTAATCCCAGCACGTGGGAGGCTAAGGCAGGAGGATTGCTATGAGTTCAAGGCCAGCCTGGGTTACAAAGTGAGGTCAAGGCCAGTCTGAACTACATAGTGAGAACCTGTCTCAAAAAACAAAAAGAAAGAAAAATGTATACATATATATGTATATATACGTATATATTAGGTTTTACTATATGCATCTAATCTTAAATATAACAGCATAATTTTTATGACTTGGTTTTAATGATAATAAAAAAACCATCAAATGACAATGAATGCTAACTTCCTTTTGTAAGTATTCAATTCATCTCCATTAAGTGAGAAAATCTCATAAATAAGAAGCTAGTCAAATAATTGCTATATCTTAAATCATGAAGTTAATTGCTAACTGTCAAATCTATCAAGGTACTCATAAAAACCAAGTAAGTAACATAAGAGGAGACTAGAACTCAGACGTAAAGTTGTCTGACTCATTATTTTATAGTACAGATAAGCAAACTGAGACATTAAATATGAACAGGGTCCAGGGGCACTAGAAAAAAAATTTAAACATTATGATTAAGATACTTAAGAAGATAAAAATTGATATATCTTTATAACAAAAAAATTATGAACTTGTTTTCTAATCCTTTAAACAATTTAAATAAAATGAATTTTGCAAAAGCTATACTTGTAGATAGTACTAGCCCTGCTCTTGAGATAGCCGTCTCAGCAGCACACAAATGAGAAATAGAAAATGACAAGCTTCATCTAAGTTACCATCTTTTCTCCCCAGGCAAACCCATGTAGGAGTGTGATGGAAACTGGCACAGTCCTCTACAACTGACATAAATACAGAGAGTAAGAAGAAACACCCGTGTGTGGACACACACATGCATGTGCTGTGATTGTGTGCACATGGCTTCTGTATGAATATAAAAATGTACACATAATTGTGAGCGTGCCTGGTCACTGGAATTATTTTAAAGGAAGGTGATCACTATAAAATATGTATTTGTCTCCATGTTTACAGAGAAAAATGTACGGTGATATTCCAATCCTATCAAAATGCACCCAGGTATACAAAGTGGAATCCAGCTCTCCAGGCAAGATGGGGTGCAGGGCATGGGGGTGGCTTTGAGGCAGCCACACCTCTCACTACACCTCATCCACTTGGTGTGGAAGGGAGCATATGTTAAACATATTAACCTTTGCACCTAGAAAAGATCTAGAAAGGGACTGTATATGATCTCTTTGGTGCTATTTCTCCTGAATTTTGGGACTTCTGACTTCCAAGTCTCCTACAGAGCATGAAAGTTAGAATTATGTCTTTTGATGTTACCAAGATGATGCCACTTTCACACAAAGTTATCAGCAGAGAAGCCACAAGTCATATAGGTAAAACTGGTCATACTGCTCATGGGAAATCCACAGGGGTCAAAGCTGATTCTGGTGCTCATAATGTCAAGTTGAAAAATAAAACAGAAAGGAATGTTCCCATCAAGCTTGGACACGCTAACCCCAGGATTCATAACTCTGACAGCTCCAATCACCTCAGTCAGACTCCTGTAGGTCGTGTGGAAGTCGTACACCCATGAGTTTCCTAAGACAGCCCAGGGACCAATGGAAACCTCAGTCTAGTCAGACATGCTCCCTCTGGTAACTCTCCTGCTCTTGGTACTTTGATGGTTTACTGTGCTGACTGGTGCAGCAGTGACGGATGCAGCTCTTCTACCGATAATGGGTAATGAATCCTGTCCTCAGCCTCTGCCTTCTGAACACCTGGCTGCCATAGAAATTATGAAGCCAAAACATATTTTGATTCTGCAAAGTAAAACAATTCTGTAAAAGGAATTCAGGCTACACAGCAGTTTGAATGGGTCCTTGCATTAGTACAAAGTACAGTAGTTGAAGGAGCTTCTGCTATTCCAATTTCTGCTCAGCTGTAATACAATAGTGAAGTTGTCTGTGAGTATAAAGAAAACCCTAGTACCTACAAGAAACTATCGAGAACCCAAACTTACTGTCACTAGTTCCATCTCAGTTACCTTCTCATTGCTGAGCCACGATACCCAACACCCACAGCTACAGGGAGGAAGGGTGTATTTTGGCTCACAGATTGTAGAGGTTTCAGTCCATAATCAGCTGGCTCCAAGGGAAGGCACCAGGTCTGCGTGGCAGAGGGGCATCAAAGAGGAGAAAAAGCTCCTGGCATGGTAGTAGGAAGTAGAGATCATGGGACAGAGAGGGAGATGGACCCTTCCAGGCCACGCCCACAGCGACCACCTCAACCAACCAAGCTTCACTTCCCCTCAATACATTTAGCTATAAAGAAAGGAATTAAACCTCAGAGCTCAAGGGTCCTTCCCAAAATTCACTTTCTGGATCATGTCCTGACTTTATCCTAAATCATCACGATTTACAGATTCTACTTACTTCTTCTTGGTCCAGCACTGAAAGGCTACTGTGGAAGTGTGTCAAAGTTCATCTCATCTGGAGGCTCTCCTCCAAAGCCGTCCCATGAGGTAGTCACAGCAGCGAGGCCGACACCTGGCTCGCGCTGCTCTGGCTGTCTCACACAGACACCACAGTGAGGACACGCGGTCCTTCCTGCTGCTGCTGCCAACTCCCCAGACTAACCTCACCACTCAGACCACGGACTCTCAAACCCATGAGCTTCGTTACCAATTTAGTCATTCATTCAAGGCAGAATTCCAATTTGGGTCCCTAATTTAAAATATTGTGTTGTGGGAAAAGATCAGGGCTTCTGAACTGAGCCAGACCTGCAGTTCTAAAGTCAGCATCACCTAGTAACTCTCTTTGTAAACCCTGTGCTTGTTACTGAACCTGTACAATAAGAAAAAATAAGAAGTCATCAATAAAGTAGGAATTTTAAAAGTACTAAAAGTAACTTTAAAAGTTTTAAAGTAGTAAAAACCCCAGGACAGAAAGCAGCTTTCACACTGATGCTGATGGGTGGTCATAGCTGCTGGAGAGGGTGGCCTAGTGTGCCCAGGACTCTGAAACCAAGTCCTCCAGGATAGGGAGAAAGGTCCCTTGGTAGAGGAGACACCCTCTA
>NW_004955489.1:2267209-2275883 GCF_000276665.1 Chinchilla lanigera
AATCGAGAAACAGAAAACTCCGACATAAAGTTTTCTCCTCCTCTACAGCCTCAATAATTGCTGAATTTCAAATGTGTGAATGTTCCTAAGCAAATGCTAATCGTCCCATACTTCTTAATTTGCCTTTACAATTATTTCCATAAAATGAAAAAAATCTCCAGGGCTCCAACCCTCTGGAGGTTATCTTCCCAAAATGAATTCTTTTGCTTTCCACACTTCTCTGAGCTCACTGTATCTGTGCCGCTCCCCTCCACGAGGAGTGCACTCCAGCAACCCGCGTAGCGCTGCACAGCACTACCAGGCATCTCAGACTAACCCATACGAGCAAAGCAGGCGCAACGCAGTCTCTCCTCCGACCACAAATGTCCTGTGCACTTGCTCAATCATTTTTTCTTAAGAGGTACAAACTTTAGCTCACAAAACTCAATGTGTTGTTCACCCTTTACTCCATCTTTCCAAAACACTAAGCCACTTTTTAATTGTTTAATTTTGCGTTTGATTATTAGAAGCTCATTAATATAACACAATAAACCCTGAATAAGTATGTGCTCAAAAAAAATTTCAAATGAAATTCTACTTCATTGAATTTCTAGCTAAGAATAAATAACAGTTTTTTGTTTTGACAACTATACCAGATCAATTTTTTTAAACCACAAATATGTATGCTCCATTTATAAGTTTAGGATACTGAAGATACTTAATATTTTTTAACAACTATCTCATGATGACTCACTACTTAGAATATCAACTGTAACACACTTCAAACAATGGGAAAAAAAATCATTCTTAATACATGTATGGCTGTCAGAAGAAAGCTTGTAAGTAAATTTCTAATAACAGCCTGCTGTGTTGTTACTATTTCCTTTCAAGAAATGATAAGTTAAAGGTTCCAGCTGGACATGGTAGCACATGCCTGTAATCTCAGCACTTGGGAAGCTGAGGCAGGAGGATTGCTATGAGTTTGAGGCCAGCCTAGGCTACATAGTGAGTTGAAAGCCAACCTGAACCAACTTACTACATAGTGAGTTGAAAGCCAACCATAGTGAGATTCTGTCTCAAAAAAAAAAACCCAAAATGAAACAACAGGAAAAAAACAAAAGCAAAGATTCCAATGTTTTCCTTTAATTAAAACAGTATTACATACACATACCAAATATGTAAATAATCACTTTACCCCAAAGCTTGAAATGCTTTATTCGTAGTAGTTTGTTCACTCTCACATTATCCATACACAGGAGCTTTCATATTGGGCACTAAGTGGCTGAGGGCAGGGTGAGACATGGACAGGGGTGAAGCCAAATTAAAATCTAATCTAAGGAGAAAATCTATGCAAACACACTGTGTACAAACATAACCTGATTTATTACAGAAAGTAATGAAAACAGCACTACTCAACAAGTTGTATCAATCAAGGAAATGTTTTTATCTCTGCTTTCCTCACTGCTATGGTCTGTCACTACCTTAAACAAAAACATGAAAGACAGCAGCATTTGCTACTTGCTTCTAAATCTGTTAAGTTAGAAAAGGAATCAAGTCACTCAAAAGTGCTTTCAGAGGTCTGGGAGCAACCCTACCTAATTATACAAACAAGTCTTAAACCTCTATAAAACATTAGAAATCTTATCTCTACCGTAAGTCAAAGTATCAGTTTTAATACTGTCCATTAAACTGAACTGTGATGCCTCCAGAAATCAACTGCTCCGTGCATTGCCTCTCTCCCTACACACTGTGGCTAGGTGTGACCTCTGCTCGTGTCACCCTTGTATACATAGTAGCAATGTCTCTAACAATGACACGGACGGATGCAGCGAAGGGCAGCGAGGACCTCCCTCAAGACTCATCATACAACACCCTGCTACTGAGTTTTTAAAATGCAGTGTTTCAACTCTGTCATAAAAGTCTTCAGGCCAAAGAGCCATAAAGAGCACCCTGGAATTCTAATAACAGCTTTAAAATATACATACGATAGTGTGTGCCAAGCCATCAGCTGCACTATGAACAAAAAAGTAAGCACAAAGCACATACATGCATTCAAGTCTATTTAAACTTCTCCTACAATTTTTAAAAATGTGGCTTAAAAAGTGAAGCCTAAAAGTAAATACAGAAAGTTAACAATAAAGGTGTCTATTTTTTTATTTTGGAAAATTATGTTGTAGAGTCTTCTGATGCTTATGGAAGAGAGAGAAAAACATAATAGACTGCATGAGGAAGGGCATAAGCCAGATCAGTAAGAATCAGCTTTATCCTAGAGTTTCTAAAAATTCAGGTTTACATTTTACAAATATAATTAGCACTAGCTTGGAAAATGAATTGGAAGGAAACTTAAGCCTGGAGGAAAGACTAATTAAGGTACTCAAGAAACTAACGTAAGCCTCACAGTGAGATAAGGGCGTAACTAAAGTGTAAGCTCCATGAAACATAAATCAGCTGCGGACACAGATTGGGCCGATGTGAGTTATAACACAGGGTTGAAACTCAGGTTTCTAACTTGAATCTCCAGTTACTAAAAATGCCACTCAGCTAGCAAATTTGCAGGACATGGGTAAGTTTAGAGACCAAAGTTGGTGGCTGTGATGACAACTTAATTTAGAACTTTTTTTTTTTTTTTTTGTCTTTTTGAGACAGGATCTCACTGTGCAGTTCAGACTGGCCTTGAGCTCACTCTGTAGCCCAGGCTGGTCTCAAGCTTGCAACAACCCTCCTGCCTCAGCCTCCTGAGTGCTAGAAATACAAGCGGGCTGGGATTACAAGCATGGGCCACCACACCCAGCTTGGGACATTCTAAATGTCCTAAGATAATCATTTTGGATTGCTGCAGGACATCCAAGTGAAGACATCAGCCTACTATTTGGAAACATATCGGGGAAATTCTGTGTTACAAATATGCACATGGGCAATGGATATTATCCATGAAGAGAGCATCCAGAATTCCATGACAAGGTCCAAGAGTATTAGGTAAGGGAATATATATATATTCAGGGGCTATAACAAAAATCTTAGGGGTACAGAAATGAGTAGGATGTTATCCTCCAGGGTTTACAGTTGACTGGGAAACAGATTTATAAACAAGCAGCTATAAAACTGTGCAATGTATATGAAGTGGACAATGGCAATGGAGAAGCTGAACACAGCAGGAAGGTTAGGAATAGAAACACAGAGAACGCTGGGTCAGATAGGTAAAGAGAAGAGCACTTCTTTTCTTAGAAGAAAATTTCCGACACATAAAGTAGACAACAATATCAGGCTGACAGAAGCCAATACCAGAAGAGCTGATACGCTGGTCAACAATGACATCCCCAAAGGCCAGGCAGGATGCAATTTCCAACCTGCTCTCACCAGACAGCCAGGATAACAATAAAGATCCATAAACTTCAATACGCCTTTTACAAACTGTACCTTCACTAACCGAGCGCAGACTCCTTCACTTCTGAGTAGAAGTGTATCAGCTCCGTGAGGGAACATCATCTTAACTCTGTCTGAAGTCCTGATTAGAAGTTATAATGTCTGACTGACATAAAGTCCTCCATGACAAACCAATGGCCAACATCATATTAAATGGAGAGAAGCTGACAGTTTTCCCTCTAAAGTCAGTAATAAGACAAGGATGTCCACTGTTACCATTCCTACTCAATACAGTTCTGGAAACATTAGTCAGAGCAACTAGACAAGAGAAAGAAATAAAAGGAATAAGGATAGGAAAGGAAAAAGTCAAATTACCACTATTTTCAGATGACACGATCCTCTACACAGAAGGCCCAAGAACTCTACCAGAAGACTCCTAGAACAAATAACTAAATTCAGAAGCATAGCAGGATACAAAGTCAGTGCTCAAAAATCAGTAGCATTCCTGTACACCAACAACAGACTCACTGAAAGGGAAATTAGGGTAACAGTACCTTTCACAATAGCATCAAGAAAAATAAAATACTTAGGAATTAACCTAACCAAGGAAGTGAAAGCTGTCTACAACAAAAATTATAGCACTCTGAAAAAGGAGAATGAATAGGACATCAGAAAATGGAAAGATAGCCCCTCTTCCTGTATAGGTAGATCCAATATAGTCAAAATGGCCACACTACCAAAACTATTACATAGATATAACACAACCTCAATCAAAATACCAGTAGCATTCCTCATAGAACTAGAGAAAGCAATCCTAAAATTCATATGGAATCAGAAGAAGCCTAGGATAGCAAAACCAATTCTGTACAACAAGGCCAAGGCAAGGGGCATCACAATCCTGGACCTCATGTTATACTAAAAAGCTGCCATGATAAAAACAGCATGGTACAGTATTAATAACAAAAAAACAGATTCAGGGATCAATGGAATAGAACAGAGGATGCAGAAACAACTCAAGACACAGTCAGCCACCTTATCTTTGACAAAGGAGTCGAACACATTTGCTGGAGGAAAGACAGCCTCTTTAATAAATGATGCTTGGAAAACTGGCTCCCCAAATGCTAAACGTTGAACCCAGCCTCCTATCTCTCACCACACACTAAACTAAAATCAAAATGGACCAAAGATTTAAACAGTAGATCAGAAACACAAGCTGCTGAAAGAAAAATCACTTGAAGACATAGGTGTAAGCAAAGACTTTCTGAACAGAACCCCGGTTACACAAGAAATAACACCAAGAATCAACAACTGGACTGTCACTGTATTAAAAAGCGTCTGCACAGCAAAGGAGCCCACCAATAGTGTGAAGAGACAACCCACAGCATGGGGAAAAAATTTTGCCAGCTATTCCTCAGACAAAAGGCTAATATGTAGAATATATAAAGAACTCAAAAAAATAGGTCCCCCAAATTTACAGACCCAATCCAAAAATGGACATCTGAAAAGAAAAGACACATCTCAGACAAAGTAAAAACAGCCAATAAATATACAAAAAATTGTGCAACATCACTGGTCATTCAGGGAATGCAAATTAAAATAACACTGAGATTCTACCTCACTCCAGAAAGAACGGCTATCACAAAGAAAATGGTGGTGGGGCTGTAAGGAAAAAGGAACCCTTGTTGGTGGGAGTGTAGACTGGTACAGCCACTATGGAAATCAGTATGAAGATTTCTCAAAAGAAATAAAACTAGAAATTCCATTTTACCCACTATTCCCCTTCTAGGCATCTTCCCAAAAGAGTTAAAGACACCATATCACAGTGACATATGCATAGCCATGATACAGCAGCACGATCACAACAGCCAAATCTCGGAAACACCCTACATGTCCGCCAACAGATGAACAGGTAGAGAAGATGTGGTGTCTGTGCACAATGGAGGGTGGCTGTCAGAAAGAAGGGTAAACATGAGTCACTTGTAGGAAACTGCATGCACTTTGAGACCATAAATGTTAAGTAGGGCTGGGGGTTTAGCTCAGCAGCACAGCACCTGCCTGGCAAGTGCGAGGTCATGAGTTCGATTCCCAGTACCAGAAAAAAAAGCAAAACAAACAAACAAAAAACCATAAATGTTAAGTCAAGTCAATCAGACACACAACTTAAGTATCCCATGTTTTCTCTTAAATGAAAAACTCAGTATGTAAATAAAATATGAAATAAAAGATAGATAATGGGAAAAAGGAGAGAAAGAGCTATTGTTATCCAGCAAGGGCCACGTACCTAAAAGCATACCTTGATTTAGTATAACTGTCTTACGTGTTATACCCACTTTTGGCCTATTAGTCTTCTTGTTCATCTGTACATATGATAACTAATGTTATAATTATTTATAGGATAAATTAATTTGATGTTGGCACAAAAGGGGGGATGGAGGGAAGGGGAAAAAAGAATCGAGATGTGCTATGCACACACACCAATTCCCTACAATTAATGTACATAATCATTATGTACTGCAAACTTGTCATAATGAAAAGTTTTCAAAGTAACCAATTAGTTTTTTTAAAAGGAGGAAGTGAATACTTAGTAGAAACATCTGAGGCTGCAAAGTAAAGGCTTTAACAGAGAAGGAAATAAATGTACTTAAAAAGTACTTAGAAGTCCAGGGCTAAAATGTTGAGACAGAGCTTGTAAAAGTATGCTTAACTGGTAGAAATGACCCATTCTTCAATTCAAAACACTGGTTAGTTATGCAAAGGACTGTGGCACATGACTTGAGAGTATCCCAAGTAATAAAGATTTGACTGTGATTTTAGTTGATTACAAACTCACCTTGAGCCAACATGAAGTCCCAAAAAGGCAATTCCAATATTAAGCTACATTACCAGGATTACATACAAGGCAAAGGGTAGTACAACTGCTTTAATAGATGCTACTGAATGATGTAACTGGAGGAAAGGCCTACCTCTACAGTCCACATTTTAAAACATACAAACCGCACATCCTCCAGAAGAGGAACCTGGACATAACGCCTGGAACGCACTCTCTGGTTCCAGGCATAGAGTGGATGTTGCATATACTGAACTTGCTCAATGACAGACTTCAGACCAAACAGACTTCAGACCTTAAGAATATAAAAACTATTGCCTCAAACCAGTCTAAACTTATCATTGAATGTTTTTTACAAAGGGAGAATGATCCATCTCTTGGTGTTCACACTACAGAATCAAACCTTGCTGGCTGACTGCTTTGAAATTCATCATATTTGATACACAACAAATCTTGAAGCAAAACTCCAGCCCGGGTACTCGCCTCTGTCTGATACTTCACACACAAGCTAGAACTTGTCAGGTTGATGGACAGGCGACTTGTCACCCATTCCAGCCAAAACAATTTATCCTGTTCTCCTGGTCCTTGGCACTCATCAGCCTCCTGAAATGAACTACCCATCAGAACCGGAACCAAGGTGTCCTCTTTGAGGACAAGGATGCAATCCCTCTCACCTTTATGATCCATGAAGTCTGGCACAGAACAGTGTGTGTGGCTGGTATGCACAGACATCTGCTGAACTAACAGACAAAGGTCAATAGTGAACCTTTCAGGGACAAACACCCAAACTGCAACCCCAAACCACTTATTTATCACCAAGTAAGAACATTGCAATTAGACCTGAACACTGGGCCAGAGATAAAGTGCAGCAGTGCAGAACCTGCCTCGCAAGTGTGAGGTCCTGAGTTCAATTCCCAGTACCAAAAAAAGAAAAAAAAACCTGAATACTGAGGTTTTAGTTCAGAAAAAACAACTCCTACAATAACATTTTTTGTCTTAAAAGAAAACAAACAACAGGTGTACCACAGGCTCACCACCACTGAACCAGATGTTGTAAGAACAACTTTGTTGAGAACAATATTGGGTGAGATGCTCTCTGAAGTCCCTAAATCCAGAGCCGCTCCTAGTACTGTATCCAGCCTACACTGCACCTTAGAGACAGGGTGTGTAAGACAACCTGCTTTCATAAGTGATCAGAAATACAGTTAGACTCACTTGAGCAGTCATCTGTACTTGACATGTATTAACTACAGTTTCTTCTCCAAGACAGAAGACATAACACCTGGTCTTTACATCACAAAATCTTAAACCAATGCTTACAAATAAAAATATTTACGCTGGGCATGGTGGTGCACACCTGTAATCCTAGTCCGGGAGGCTGAGACAAGAGGATGGCCTCGAGGTGGAGGCTAGCCTAGACTATATAGTGAGCTCTAGGCCAGCCTGAACTACATACACAGGGAGACCAATCCCACCGAAGAGGCCAGGGGTGTAGCTCAGCGGAGGTTGAGCACTTACCACGCAGAAAGCCCTGACTCCATCCCCAACACCAAAAATAAATAAACTAACTCACAAATCTCTACCATATAATGATTTTTTTTCTAAATCTTGTTCCTTAAACATACAAGTAGTGGGGAAAGTAAGATGCCATCAGTTGACCTGGAAAAGGAGCCGTTAACATTTAACTGCCAGAAGAAACAACGGACAAAATAAGAAAACCCGGAAGATGTTTTAAGAAATTACAAGTTGGAGGATCATACGTAAATATGGCCGATCCTCCTCACATTCTGCATAAACCTTAATATCTTCACTTACCATTTTACAAGAAACGCTACCACAGTTTGGTTGGGAAAATACACAACACAACATAAATCACCTAATTTAGTTTCCTGGTTTTTAAGCTCCTGTCTAAAGCGTGGAAAGGAATACCGAAAATTACAGGGAGATCCTACTCCCCACCGCTATAGCTACAGTGGACACCTGGAACTGTCCAAATGCGTGTCCAGCTGTTGAGCGCTCACTCTGCTCACCGAGGTAAACACACACACACACACAGCCGCCTGGGCTCCCCATCGGGCTGGGAACCGGACGAAAGTTCTCCCCGCGAGGAACACACCTGCCTGCGGGCCGGCGGCGTCCTCGGTGAGATACCTGCACACCCGCACAGATGCACGGCCCACAGGGGCACCGCTCGGGTCACCCCGCGTTAGGAGCCAACCTAGGCGGGGCAGGCGCTGCAAGCGCGGTGCTCCCCCACTGTCCGGCGACGCGGCGTTCACGGCTCGGCAGGGCCAGACCCAGGGCGCCGGCCCCGCTTCGGGCACCGGAGCGCCCCGCGCCCAACTCCCGGGGAACTTAACTCCAGCAGGCGCTCCTCCCTCCGGGCTCTGGGGCCTCCGGGACGGAGTTCGGCTCCGGTCCGCACACCTGGGCAGGGGGCTGACCGCGCCCGAAGCCTGGGCCCGGCCGGGAGGCGCGCGGACGCGGACGCCGCACCGGGTCGGA
>NW_004955489.1:2276268-2301354 GCF_000276665.1 Chinchilla lanigera
CGCCACGCCCGGGAGCCGCGCCGGGACGCGGTCAGCACCGCGGACAGCGCTCCCCCCGGGGGCCGGATTCCCGCCCGACCGCGGCCCGAGCCCGGGTCGGGTCTGCTTTCGTTGTGCCTGGATCGCGGGATCCCGCAGGGTGGAGACAAGGAGAGGTGTCCTGAGGACAGCGCCTCTCCCCCTGCTTCGCCCTCTCCCCTCCTTCCCACTCTCCCCCTCGCCTCCCACCGTGCCCCTCCGGTCCCCCTCGCCACTCCCCCTCCCCCTCTCTCCCTGCCCACCCGCTTCCCCTCACCCCAAGTGCAGGGCACCCCGGCGCCCAGCTCCCACAGGCTGACCCCACTCCGAGCTGGCCAGCCGTCCCCTGCGGAGGTGTGACCTGCGTTAGTCCACAATGTCCGCATACATCTGAGGCTACCAAAAGGACAGGTCAACTAGACGTTTTGACAAACGGCCTGAGAAACAAAACACACGCAGGATTTTTACATATTTTCAAATGCATGAAAATTGCAGACAGTCACAGGCCCAACCCTGCGCACAGCAACTGTGGCCCCTTGATTCTCACAGGGAGAGCTTCAGCCCCTCGACGGTTTACGCAACTCTCAACTTCCTTCCGTAGCCCTGAGGCGCAGTGGCTCACGCTCCCCTGTGGAAGACAGGCCGACTCCTAGGGCAGCACAAAGAGCGTGTTTCGCGCTTATGTAAGTGAGGCTGGACTGTAATCTGGAGCAGAAACTGCTTTCATCGCTTTTATATAACCTCCCTGTTGGTCGGTTTTTGACATTCTTTACCGTTTTTATTAGTTCAGTGAATCTCTGTTGAGCTAGACGTTGTGCTGAAAGCTAGCTACAAGCATGAATTACTTCTCCAGGATAAAGACAGTTTTACAAAAAAAATAAATAAATAAATAAAATGCCTACGGTTTAGTCTAGGAAAGCTTCACGTGTGTGTTTACATGTTCACCATAGACATCTGCAGGACTTAGGTAAAATGTTTAATTCCTGTCATTTCCCCAGTCAACCTGGCCTAAAACACTGTTGAACTCCAAGACATTGTTTGAACTTGAAACCACAGTTCTCAATTTGTGGTTTCTGGCTGGCTGAGTAATCCAGTTGTTCACCAATTTCATAGTGAAAGTCAAAAAAGTCATCATTCCATTACACGTATTGTGGACATATTCACATTATATATACTTCCATAACCCAGGTTAGTATCACTATAGTGTGCTTAGAAAATGTGTATGTGTTGAACTTGACCTTTCAATTTGTCAGTCTGGGAATTTAGGCCAAGTTAACTCAGCACTAGATTAAAACACGTAATTCTCCCTACCAGCAAACAAAATGAAACTATGCCTTCCAAGTAGTAGTTGAAAAAATTCCCAGACTAATGTTGGACAATTCCATACAGATTACCCCAACACTGCACACAGCTCCTGGGTTTGTTTTCCAGCTGCCATTGTTTAAATGTAGTTTGTCCTCATCAAACTCCTGCTGAAATTTAGTTGCTACCGCAATGATATTAAGAGGTGTCGGGACTTTCAAACAGTGTCCACAAGGGCAGAGACTTCCTGAAGGGATTAATGTATTTCCTACTAGCCCGAGGTCATTATCTATCCTTGGGTATCACAAGCAAGGCTTAAAGTGGGCAGCTCATTTCTCCCCATCATCTCTTTTTATTTTCATCAGTATATGTTTACAGTACATAATGATTACACTCACCGCCAGGAGCTGGCACTTGTACATAATGCCTCTTAATTCCTTCTATGCCTGCCTCCCATGTAGGCCACCATGGGCCACTCTCATGTGGCATGAGGTCCTGTCTTGGTTACTTTTCTCCCGTTGCTGGGACAAAATACCTGACACCTAAAATTAAGGAAGGAAAGGTTTATTTCACTTACAGTTTGTGGAGGTTTCAGTCCATACTTGGCAGATTACAAGGCAGAGTGGCACATGGCAGAGAGCTACAGCTCATGGCGGCAGAACACAGCAAAGCAACAAGCACACACCAGGGTGGAATGGCCTCAAGCACCCTTTTCCTCTCCCTTACATACGCAAACTATCCACCCCAGGGTGGGTGTAGCTCTCACGCCCATAATCAATCAAACTCTAAAAGCCTGCCCCATGGCAGCATGAAGCTTTGGGGGGACACCCAGACACAAACCATAACAGGTCCCTTCACAGGCTGCTACACTGTCTTAAACTTCAGAGCCATGAACTAAAATAAACTGCTATGTGTCCCTCCGTCTCAGGTAATTAGATATAGGAAAGGAAAGTGAACTAAGTCAGAGGCCACTTAGAATTAGCTTTTTGATTAGGTTCCTTATTCCTAGTTCTAAAGTGTAATAAGGATTCAATACTTTCAATTTGGGGAAGCATCAATTATTTATAATTTAAATGTTTTATAATTTGCTTACATACTGCCTAATGACAAAAATTGTTTCTAATCATTTTTTTGGAGTTGGGAGAGGGATGGAACCCAGAACCTGCCTTCACACTGAGCTCCATCCCCAGCCGGTTTTTTATTTTTTATTTTGAGACAGTTTCGCTAAGTTACTAAATTGCCCAGACTTGACTCAAATTTGTGATTCTCCTGCCTCAGCTTCCCAGAAAACTGGGACAACAAGTATGCACCACCACTACCATCTGTGTTTCTAATCTTGACCTTTAGACAATACACTTTTATGTACTAAGAGATGGTCAAGAGCCGTTGTTCTTTTAATGAATTACTTACAGAATAGCTTCCACACATAATTCAAGCAACCTAATTTTCCCATCATGTATTGTACAGATAATTAGGAACCAAGATTAGGGTAGGGGAAAAGGAATCAAAGAAGTCAAAGAAATTCCCTTTTTCATAACTAGGAAATGGAATTATTTTGGGTATTTTAAGTTTCAAATTAGTTTTTCCTTGAAATGTTCTTTCAGATGAATGTATGATTGCAAGAGAGCCATGAAGTCTAATCACTAAGTGGTGTGGTGGAAACATCATTGGAACAATTGAGCACTGAAGATGAATTAGGTGGGAAAACTAAGTCAAAGGCAGAGTGAAGAGTCATTGCAGCTACGTTAGGTAAGTAGTTTTAATGTACCACATCCAATCACTAACCACCATCAATAGCAATGTCATCTCGGTAGAAAGAACGGTTCAAGTTACAGAAATTTCTAATGTACTATTGATAGCTCACTTTTATAGCTAGAACTTTCCTGTATTTAATTTAAAGTACTTGACTGAAAAAAAGATTAAAAATCTCTAAAAGAAAGGGAAAATACTACCTAGAAGTATATATCTGCACATATAGAAATGGACACTTAACACATATCCATACAAAAAATGGACTTTGGAAAACTTAATAGATGTTAAATTGTGTTATTTAGGAATTTTGAGTCATTGAGTAAGGGAGACATTTTTAAACTTTAAGCTTTTTGGTGATTGCAACTATCTCAAAATATGTGGCTAGATATAAGGACAGTGGAAATCAAGCTAAAACCACTAATAATTCATTTCTTTCACACACTGTGCCAGTGCAAACTATTATCTTACTTATTTATTCTGTTAACTTTGTCTTTTTTCCACCCTTCATGAAGTTAAACAAAAGATAGCAAGTTATCTTTATAAAATAACTACTTTTTGTGTATATAAATTATTTCCTATTTAAAGTAAATATGAATAGTTATCAGAGCTTTATCAATGTATATAACTGACTTAGTTTACATTTATTTTACAAACTTGAATTATACTTGCCTCTCTAAATCTATACATTTCAATGAGATGCTCTCTGTCCAATTAATTGAGCATTATTTAACTTTTTTGGTTGCAAATGAGAGCAACTTAAACTAGCTAAAGGGAAGTAGAAAATTAATTATAAATATGTAGATCCAGAACTACAACTGAACCTCAGGATCAGCTGGACTTAGGAACCAAAATGCTATCACTGAACTTTCTGCCTCTTACCTTCTCTCTGTATGCTGCTTTCACTTTACTTGGTCATCGCAGACTTTCTCCTTATGGCAGAAAACCAGATTGCTTGAAAGATTCTAAGCATTTCAGTGGATGGGTATTGTGAAATTTCTAGGCCTCAGATCCATACATTCCCAAAAAAGTGGGGTGTCATTGGTTCAACTAAAATGAGCTACCCTGCTCCAGATCAAATAGGAGGACGGGCACTAAGATTAGCCCAGCCTGAGTCAGGTGCATACTTCTGAACAAAGTTCAGGCAGTGAAGGCAGAGTTATAGAAGAATACATTACTCCACAGGACCCATATTGACGAACTGGGGAAGGAGAAAGATCATCTTTGGAAGGGATTTGTTGGGTGGAAAAAACTTAAATGATCACTGGAATGTACTCCACCTTGCACACATTCCATCCCAATGTGCCTACCCCCAACACTGTCTTGGAACTTGCTTCTTGGCTCGCTGCACTACAGTTCCTTTAGAACACTTGCCCAGGACTTCCTGTGACAATAAAAATATACTTCATTTGTGCCCACTTAGGGCCACTAGCCACATATGAGCACTTGAAATGTACCTAGCGTAACTGAAAAAAATTCTTAGTGTAATTCTATTTAATTTAAAATTAAAGAGCTAGGCTGGGCATGGTGGGATACACCTGTAATCCAAGCTCCTGGAAGGCTGAGGCAGGAAAATTGTTGCAAGTTCAAGACCAACCTGGGCTACAAATTAAGCTTAAAGCAGAATCAGGCTGTCCGCAATCCACTGACAACACGGTTCACAGCTGAACGCCCAGAGAACCAGGTATTTCCCATCTACTTCCTGGGGGCAGAGGAGGCAGCCCACAACCCCGACACCATTACAGTCTGAGTTTCTGCCTTTCATGCGCCCAGTGCAGACAGGAGACCCTCACTCAGAAGGCCCACAAACTGCTAACACTGGGGTTCGTGCTTGGGCCCTCCCTACACCTGCCCTGTGCCACCTGAGGTATGAGAGCAGGTGGTCCACAAACTGCTGGCACTGTGGTTCACATCTGGGCTTTACTTGTGCCCTGACCTCCTGGAGGTCACAGACACAGGCAGTCCAGGATCACCACCAGTGCAGCCCACGTCTGGCTCCTGTGCGCATACTGAGCTGCCCAGAGACACAGAATCAGGTAGTCTACAAACTGTTGACTCTGTGATTTCTCTCAGAGTTCTGTCTGCACCCTGAACTGCCTGGAGACACAGGACCACTGGTCCATGATTGCACCACCAGTGCAGCCCATTTCTGGGTCATACACTTGCCCAGAGCTGTCAGGGGACACTGGATCAGATGGTCTGCCATCAGCGGATATCACAGTTTGTGTCTAAGACCTGGGAGAACCAGGTACACTTCACATCTGCCGGAAGACCACAGACTAAGCAGCGCATCTCAGTGGACACCAAGGGGCAAGTGTGACCACCAGGAAAACTAGAGACACTAGCAACCTCTGCTGAGCTGCCAGGGAAGAGGGAGACTGGATGTTCTGCCACCGGCATCAAACACCACAAGACAAAGAACTAAAACACAATCTCAGATCTCCACCCCGCTCAGAACAAGTCCAGGAGACATCGACATAGGAGAACTTGGTAAACACACACCTGAAATTGCTGAAATGATTGCAAGGGAAGTAAAGAAATAACTCCATCAGACCATAAAAGAGATCAGATCAGAAATAATTTCTCAGGCACAAAATGAAATGACAATAATAATGAAAGAATTGCTCAGCACATCTAAAGAAGAAATATATATTAAAAAAAGATGAACATAGGCAACAGATGGAAATGTTACATGAACAATATAGGAATGAACTAGAACACATGAAACAGATTCAAAAAGACATCCAGGAAGTCAAAGCTTCCATTGAAAGTTGGCAAAACCACTTGAATGAAGCTGAAGATACGATTTTAGATTTTGAAGACAGCACAGCAGCTAGTGATTGTGAAAGAAAGGATCTCTTAAAATCAACAAGGAACCAGCTCAATTCAACAGCTGCAAGATGAGGCAAAGAGGAGTAATGTACAACTAATAGGAGTCAATGAAACAGCAGGAGGCAACACAAATGACATAAAATGAATATTTGCAGAAATAATAGCAGAAAATTTCCCAAACATAGAAACAGAATCTGATATACAGTAAATGATGCATATAAAACTCCAACTAGTCATAACCAAAATAAAACTACACCCAGACATATACTAGTCAAGATCCCAGATCTCCAGCAAAAGAACAGAATATTAAAATCTGCTAGAGAAAAGAAGCAGATCACCTAAAAAGGAAAGCCCATCAGAATCATGGCAGACTTCTCAGCACAAACCATCCAATTGAGAAGAGCCTGGAGCAAAGTATTACAGGTCCTGAGACAAAACAGCTTCCATCCAAGACTGACGTACCCTGCCAAACCATCCTTCAAATTCAACAGAGAAATGAAATATTTCTATGGCAAAGAACAACAGAAGAACTTCATGAGTGCCAAACCATCCTTACAGACAGTACTAAAAGATATTCTAGACAGAGAAAAAAATGACTGCAATTTCAAGAACAACAATAGAAAGGAACCCTCAAGCAGAGCAAGCAATTAAATAGGTAGAAAAAAATAGGAAACCAACAGCAAGTAAGCAACATGACAATGATAAGCCAACACACTTTGTTTATAATCATAAATGTAAATGGCCTCAATTCACCAGTCAAAAGAAACAGACTGGCAGAGTGGATTAAGAAACAAAATCCAATGATATGCTGTATACAGCAGACACATTTTACTCAAAAGGAAATCCATAAACTGAAAGTCAAAGGGTGGAAAACAATTCTCCATGCAACAGGAACCCAGAAAAAAGCAGGTGGAGCTATTATGTTTGCAAACAATGTAAACCTCAAACTAAGAACAATCAAAAGAAATAAAGAAGATCACTAGATACTTGTTAGGGGAAAACTGTAAGAGGAAGAGATAACAATCATAAACATGTGTACACCAAATATCAGAGCACCAAACTATATAAGACAAATCTTAACAGACATGAAAACCCATATAATTAATAACACTATTGTAATAGGGGACCTCAACACTCCTTTGACACAGACATAGGTCAACTAGACAAAAAATCAGCAAAGAAATAATAGAGCTGGACCAAATCTGTGAACAAATGGACTTAGTAGATGTATACAGAGTGTTCCACCCCACAACATTAGAATACACATTTTTCTCAACTGCACATGGGACTTTCTATAGAATAGACCACATTCTAGCCCATAGTGCATACCTATCTGAATGCAAAAGAACTGAAATTATCCCATGCATATTATCTGACCATAGTGCAATAAAATTGGAAATTAGTGACAAAAGGAACTCCAAAAACTCTATAAACACTTGGAAATGAAATAACAACCTCCTGAACAACCAATGTGTCACAGAAGAAATTAAAGAAGAAATTTTAAAATACCTACAAACAAATGAAAATGTAGATACAACTTACCAGAATCTGTGAGATGCAATGAAAGCAGTCCTCAGAGGGAAATTTATTGCAGTGAACTCACACATAAGGAAAACAGAAAGAGAACAACTAAATAGCCTAATGCTGCACCTCAAACTTTTACAAAAAGAACAATTCAAGCCCAAAGCCCAAAGAAGGGAGGAGATTATAAAGATCAGAAATGAATGCAATTGAGACAAAGAAACCCTACAAAAGATAAATGAATCAAAGAGTTGGTTCTTTGAAAGAATAAATAAAATTGATAAACCCCTAGCCAATCTTATCAAAAAAGAAAGGAAAAAACTCATATTTGTGCAATAAGAAATAAAGAGGATGAAATCACTACAGATCCTACAGAAATTCAGAAGATCATTAATACCTACTTTGAAAATCTTTACTCCAGTAGGATAGAAAACTCAGAAGAAATAGACAGATTCCTAGATATGTACAAATTACCAAAGTTGAATCAAGAAGATGTAAAAATCCAAACAACCCAATATCAATTAATAAGATTGAAAATGTGATTAAATACTTACTGACAACAAAAAGCCCAGGCCCTGATGGATTCGCAGCAGAATTTTACAAGAAATTCAGAGAAGATTTAATACCAACACTCCTCAAACTCTTCAATGAAAATAAAAAGGAAGCAATTCTCCCTAACCCATTTCTGGAGGCAAGTATTATACTGATACCAAAATCAGAGAAAGACCCAAGCAAGAAAGAGAACCTCACCAATCTCCCTAATGAATATAGATGCAAAGATACTGTGTAAAATACTAACAAATAGAATGCAGCAAATCATCAAGAAAATCATACACCATGACCAAGTCGGATTCATTCCAGGATTGCAGAGATGGTTCAGTATTCACAAATCAATAAATGTTACACACTACGTCAATATAGCCAAAGACAAAAACCACGTGATCATCTTAAGAGATGCAGAAAAAGCTTTCAGCAAAGTCCAACATGCATTCATGATAAAAACCCTACAGAAAATAGGAATAGATGGTCTTTACTTCACTCTGATCAAAGCCATCGATGACAAACCAAGAACCAACATCATACTAAATGGACAAAAACTGAAAGCTTTTACTTTAAAATGAGGAGCAAGACAAGGATGTCCACTGTCACCACTCCTATTCAACATAGGTCTGGAAGCATTAGCCAGAGCAATTAGACAAGAGAGAAAAATAAAAAGAATAAGGATAGGAAAGGGAGAAGTAAAAATAACACTATTTACAGATGACATGATACTTTACATGGAAGACCCCAAAAACTCCACAAGAAGACTCCTTGAATTAAGCAACAAGTTCAGCAGTGTAGCTGGATACAAAACATCCAAAAATCAATAGTGTTCCTATACACAAACAACAAACAGACTGAGAGAGAAATTAAGAAAACCATACCTTTCACAATAGCATCAAAGAAATTGAAATATTTAGAAATCAATCTAACAAAACAAGTAAAAGATCTATTCATTGGAAACTACAGTACTCTGAAAAAAGAGATCAAAGAGGATTTCAAAAAGTGGAAAGATATTCCTTGCTCATGGATAGGAAGAACCAACATTGTGAAAATGGCCATACTACCAAACTTGTACATATTCAATGCAATTCCCTTTATAATACCATTAGCATACCTCACAGATCTAGGGAAAATGTTCCTTAAATTCATCTGGAACCAGAAGAGACCCAGAATAGCAAAAGCAATCCTGGACAACAAAGACAAGTCAGGTGGAGTCACAATCCCTGACCTGAAATTATACTACAAAGCTACTGTAATAAAATCAACATGGTACTGGCTAAAAAGCAGACCAGAGGATCAATGGAACAAACTGGAAGAAACAGCCACAACCACAAACACACTCAGCCACCTAATCTTTGAAAAAGGGGCCAAACAAACTCACTGGAAGAAAGATAGCCTTTTTAATAAATGGTGCTGGAAAAATTGGCTTGCCACCTGCCAAAGACTGAAAATAGACCCAAGCCTATCACCATGCATGAATTTCAAGTCAAAATGGATCGCAGATCTCAATATTAAACCAGAAACACTGAATCTATTGGAAGAGAAAGTAGGTAAAAATCTTGAAGACATAGGGATAGGCAGAGAGTTCATGAACAAAAACCAAACTGCACGTGAAATACTTCAAGGAATCAACAACTGGGATCTCATCCTACTGAAAAGTTTCTGCACATTTAAAGAAATCACCAGCAGAGTAAAAAGAAAACCCCCAAATTGGGGAAAAAATTTAGCTGACTGTGACTTGGACAAAGGTCTTCTAGCTACAACATATAAAGAATTAAAAAACATCAGCCCCCACAAATTCAAGGACCCAATCCAAAAATAGGCATCTGAGATGAACACACACTTCTTAGATACAGAAATACAAATGGCAAATAAACATGAGAAAATGTTCAACATCATTAGTCATTTGAGAAATGCAAATTAAAACAACACTGAGATTCCACCTTACCCCAGTAAGAATGGCTAGCATTAAGAAATCAACCAATAACAAATGCTGGCTAGGCTGTGAAGAAATAGGAGCTCTTCTCCACTGCTGGTGGGAATGCAGACTGGTGAAACCACTGTGGAAATCAGTTTGGAGATTCTTCAGCAAACTAGGTCTAGAGGTCCCATTCAACTCAGCTATTCCCCTTCTTGGGTATTTTCCCAGAAGATCTAAAAACACTACATCACAGCGATATATGTGCACCTATGTTCACAGCAGCACAATTTGTAATTGTTAAATTGTGGAAGCAACCCGAATGCCCATCCACTGAGGAATGGATAAAAAAATTGTGGTACTTTTATATAATGGAATACTACTCAACTATAAAGAAAGATAAACTCGAGGCTTTTACAGGTAAATGGACACAACTAGAGACCATACTCATAAGTGAAATAAACCAGAACTCCATGTGTAAGCAACATATTGTCTCACTAGTGTAAGAATCTGAAAGAGTGAATAAAAATTAGGAGGTATGACAGACATTGTGAAACAAAAGGAAAATGCTCAAAAGTATAGAGCAACCGGGGTGGGGGAAAAGAGAAGAGACAAAAGGGGAAATTATGTATTATGTATATACAGGATAGCTAACATAGTTGTACTACTGACTTCTATCACTTTACTGAAAGGAAAGTTAATGATTAATTTTTGATCAGCCTTGCATGTCTCCATTTGTTTTCCTGAGAAACTACTTTGAAGATATCAATACATAATACAACAACCATTGTTGACTTCCTACCACTTTGTCTGTAACTCTGTATTGCTTGTATTGTTCTTATGCTATTTTGTAAATGGATGTCTGTTTGTTAATATGTTTTCCTTCTTTCATTTTTAGAAAACAATGAAAAATAAGCTTAAGGCCAGCCTCAACTCTGTATAGTGAGACCCTATCTCAAAAAGATAGATAAATAAGTAAATAAATAAATAAATAAATAAAAATTAAAGAGCTACATATAGCTAATGTCTGCTTTACTAGACAGCATAAGCTTAGAGCTACAGAAATGACAGGATAGTGTTCAGAGACTACCAAAGGAAATCATTTAATGGGTCCTTGGTGAGGTAAGCCATAATGTCCTTAGAGGGAAAAGAACAGTAGTAATTTCTCATGTATGACAATAGTATAACCTGTTAACATGGTGCCCTAGAAAATGTATCCATGATACTGCATGGAGGTAAAGATTGGGATGGGAAGAAAATACAAAAACAGAAATCAGAATAATTCTTTTTCTCTCCATTTGGTCCCAGTATTTTGAGAGTTGTGACCCCTCTTATAGACAGCACAGTAATAGCCAAAAGAAAAACTAAACTGGAATATTCTAGAATTGCTTCTATTAACTTAGATGAAATGGTAGTTTTTCTATAGGCCACTTTGGAAGTAACGCAAGCTCTACCAAGGAAAGTGGATATCAGATATCACAGATACTGACTTATTACCCTACACTTTCCTCTACTTATTCCTCCCAACCCTTGTATGCAGTAAGAAGGTCCACTACACTTCTCTTCCTTTCCTCTGTCAGGATAATGTTCTTCCTGTATGGTGTTTTCCTCACTGCTAAATGGATTATTGCTACTGGAGTACACTACCTGGAGTACACTGCCATTTTGGAGAGAAGTATAACAGCAGGATACAGTACTCACCATCAGCATGATGGAGTGAATAGAACTTCTCAACAAATAGACCAATTTAACACAAAATGATCCACAAGTTCAGGCTTAGTAGGGTACAGGGTGCAGAAGCTAATTGTCCTTATTCATAACAAAGAAGTATATTATTTTGTTCTGGGTAGGAGTACTTGACTATATTTAAAGCAGATTTTTCCCCCCACAGCTGAATAATGACAAGTGACCTTTATGTAATGACTTCACTCAAAGCTCAAAACATAGATCATAAACCTTTCAAAATGACATAAATATGTCACTTACCAGTAAGTGCATCCATCTATCATGTGTAAAACAGGAAGCAGCTTTCAGAACCCTTCACAGAATACATATATGGGAAGGAAATTGAATTCTGTGCCTAAAATAAATTGATAATCTGAGTTAAATGAAAAAAATGATCTGCTATTGTTAAAAAGTCACTCAAATTACTTTGACTTATGTGACTATAAATGTGTGGGCCTAACTCAAATGAGAAATTCTATGGTCACTAAGAGCTTTTATTGCTTACACTTAAAATCAAGTACAAAGAACATCAACCATTCGTCTTTCTATAAAAGTAGATTCTTGATACATTTTTGTTAAATGACTAAATTAGTAGTTCTTAAACTTTGATACATGTATCTGTTCAACAATCACATAGTCATTGATGGTTACTTTAGTCAGCTTTTCTGTTGCTAGGACAAAATACTTGACACCCACCACTTAAAGCAGGAGAGGTTTAACTTGGCTAATGGTTCACAGGATGCAGTCAGTGATAGTCAGTCTCCAAAGTAGGAACATAGTGTCAGAAGGGCATGGGGCGGCAAACCTTCTCAATTCATGGAAGCCAGGAAGCAGAGCAAAGGAACAGTGCCAAGAGCAGAGGAAGCAGAAGAAGAGAGGGACAAGCATAGGTTCCAAGACCATGCCTCCATAACCTACCCAGACATATCCAGAAGTGTGCTTGGACATTCCCCAGAGAAGATGTCAAAGGTGATCAAGGTGAAGCTCTGCCCAAACCTCCACAATGATTTTGACAAGATAAGATGAAAAATGAGCAGAAGCTTTTAGTCTAGAATAGTATATCACATTATCACCTTCCTAATAATGTTTTTCAAATACAGTCACACTGTGGTAGTCTACTGCTTTGAAACTCATTGAATTTGGTACTCAAAGCAGTTGGAGCAGAAGATTTTGTTCTGATACTCACCATGTTTGGCAGTTGCTAGAACTTGTCAGTGTCAACTGCAAATTTGTTTGGTCCTCTTGCTTTTGATACTTATCTGACCCCTCCCAGAACCAAATAACGATGAGTTCTGCACCAACATACCACTGTACAGCCTTTCTCTTTGTTTATTTACTTACTGCTGTGGATGAGAGGAAATTTTCATAGAGTTTAACATAGTATACCATGTCTCTAATGTTTAAGAAGTTTGTTAGTTTTTTTTTAAATTTAAAGTAGAACAACTTATTAAAGGAATTATGGAACATCTTAGAAAGATTTTTAAAAATTGAGCCATAACAATGAGTTACAGGACAGTGATTTTTAGGAGTATGATTTCAGATTTTTAAATGATGTACTAAGATTTAGAGGTGAGTTGTGAGACTTCAAGCACAATTGGTTTCAATTACTGAGGAACATTTTTACTTCATGAAAATGCTCACAGATTTTAAAAATACTACAAAATCTGATTTTAAAAAGACATTTACTGATGCTACCTAAGTGCTCCAATTTTTCTCTTAAAACTGAAAACTATATGCATAAATATTTTGTTTAGCTTTCCATACAAAAAATGACATGTAAAATAATAGATTCAGCTAATAAGGTTCTTGCTGTTTCTTTCACTTTCTGTCAACTTCATCTAGTTACCAATTAACAGAAGCCAAATATACTCCTTTTCAAGATACTAGGCCATTTCTTTTCTTTATGCAGACTCCTCCACCAACCAAAATATACTTGATTGAATATATTCCTATTTCACGAAACATTATTCAGAATGAGCTCAACATTGTTTCAGTACCTATTAAATTTCAAACTCTCAATCTATAGTAAATGTATTACCCTTTGCAATGTTTGCATAAAATTTCCACTGGTATCCAATTTTAAGCCTTTTAAGCATCAATAATAATAATAAGCTTAATAGCTTATGTGTTAGCTTTCTGTTACTGTAGCAAATACCTAAGAAAATCAACTTATAAAAAGAAAAGGTTTGTTTTGGTTCCCAGTCCCAGAGGCTCTAGGAACCACCAACCTATATATGTCGCCACTGATGGAAATGTTATCATGCAGAACATGACTACACACATGTACGCACACACACACACACACACACACACACACACACACACAATTTATCAGCTCTGTCTGTCTGAAGAATTCTGATGTTTAGGCAATAATAAATTTTTAAGGCACAAGAGAATTGGAGGGATATACATCAAATTTTAACAGTTGATTTCTCTGGGAGCCAAAAGTACGGAATCTATTTTTACTTTATATTTTATCTTTCCATGACTTTTGACTTTTTACAGCTAATTTTAATGACATATGATTGATAACATGATTATATTCTGAAAATAAAGGTTCTGGTGGCTCCTTCCTTCCTTCAGGCTGGTTCCCAATCCCTCCCCATCAAAGGTAAGAACTCCAATGACATTGGCATTTATATAAATTACAGAACTATGAGTGTCTCCTCTTAACTGAGTACCCTGTAGACTGAGTCTTAAATTAGTAACACTGTTTCACACAACTTCTGCTCCCTTTCACTGAGGAGCTTAAGTGGAGAGTTCCTCAAATAGAACTGTGAGCCAGACAGGGCAACTCATCCTGAGGGATGAAGGGGTGTTCAACCACCATGGCCTCTGCTCTCTTTCTCTTCGTTTTCCTGGAAAGGTTTTATGGCTCCCTCTTTGGGGCCATTCCCTTTTGACTTAGGCTGCTTTGATATCTGAGTCTTAATTATATAATTACAGCTGAAATTTCTTATTTTCTCCAAATTTTCTGTGTTGGACTTTTCTATTGGTGCTGGTCCTCACTAAGTCACTAAATGTTCTGAGCTATATCTCTACAGATGGGACCATCTGGACCCTAATGGTGGTTCAAAAGTCAAATTTAGACAATGACATCAAGGGTCCACAGGCAGGAGATCCCTGAGCGCCAACCTAGAAGCCAAAAAGTTCTCTTTCTCCCCTTAGAGTTCAGTCACGGGAAGCTCTCAGAAAAACCCAGCCACTCACTCTGTCACCTCATGCCGACAAAATGCCATGAAATAACTGTCATTTTCCCTGATATGCATTAAGGCAATGTGTCTGCATAGTCCTTTATGCAAAATCTAAAATATTTTTATGTTCTTCACAAAGCAAAAATTACCAACACCTGCACCATCCTACCTGGTTTATGCTTTCAGCTTATTCAAAGCAATAAGCCAAGGAGAGATGGCACAAGCACCTCGTCCAGAAGAGCATACTCTATACTGTGCTCATGGACCCCAAAAGTGGTTTTCCCTTCGACCTTTGCACCCTAAGCCCCTCACTTACGCCAGCAAGGTCAACTCTGACCCTGGATCTCAACCAGCTCCGGCATCCCTCGGGCACAGCAGGGTGGAGGAACCCAGTGCTGGCAGATCTCTTCCCTCTCCCAGCACCAAGCCTGCCATTGTCTCTCATTAGTAAAGATGTGTTCAGTTAATGAGAAGCCCTTGACAGAGCCTTCTAGGAAGTGAGTCAAGCACCACAAAGAACACCGAGGCCAGAAACAGCACAGGAGCAGGACGTAGAGCTGTAGTCAAACTCAATGCTTATATATTCGGTACCTACTAAAATTATTAATGTGACTCTAGGCTACAGTTTTAGATACCTATTGTCTATCACAAAGCAGGCAATAATCCCACTCTTCTCTGCCCTCGGAAGAAAATACCTGGAGTGAGCTCAGCAGCAAGACATTTCTAATTATATTCTGTGAGAAAAAGGTTAAAAAGCTGATAATGTTTAGTCTTTAAAAGAAATGGCTCAAGGATTCCATGATAATCATTTTCAAATACTTGAATGACTTCCAGACAAGAAAGAATAGGGCTTGCTCTGTGTGGTCACTAAGGTTAGAGCCAAAACTGGTGGGAGGCAGCTGCACAGAGACAGATCTGGCCTTGTTGAGAGCCCAGGTGCTACGATTATTGTTGTGAACAGTCTCTCCTGGCCTCATGGGAGAATGATTGGATTCTTACCACAGCAAACCACATTGTAGTCACACCCTGCATGCAAGCTACACTGGAATAGTGCTATGCTTACAGGCCCAATCAACAGAAGCTTTACACGAAGGCAGGCTGGGAAGCTACCTTCAGTTTCCCTCCTTACTTGCTGTTTGCTATTATGTATGTGTGCCTGTTTGCTCGTTTGTTTGCTTGTTTGTTTGTTTTCACTCTGTTTTGGTGGAAGCACTTCGGACTGCTGAAGACAATGTTTTCCCAGGTGGGCTTTCTCCTCGCTAAGGACCTCGCACAGAAGCTGTGTCATAGTCTTCCCTCTGTCCCTCCCGCTTGTGCCGTACCCCACAGCTTTCATCTATCCCAGCAACCTGCTTCCCAAATCCTATGGAGCATATGCTAGTTGTGTCACAGGAGCCAGCTCTCTCTGTCTCTGTCTCTGTCTCTGTCTCTCTGTCACACACACACACATATGTGTGCATGCACATGCAACATAGCACATGATCTAGGTTGGGCCAATCCAATAGTATAACATCCTGCGACTTACAGTGGTTTCTCCAATCCAAAGAATAGGCACAGAACGTGAGTGGGACAGATAAGAATGTCTCTTTGAGTCAGGCTGAATTGAAACTAGAAGCCAAACAGTTTCTGAATGCACTTGAGGCAGTAGACGTGTGACTGTAGTCTGCAATTGGAATCTCAGCCTTATGGGAAATAGGAAGCACAGCTGCCTTCCGGATAGAAACAGAAAGAGGAAGTTCTGGCAGCCCCAGTTTGCTGATTTGAGCTCCTGAGGCTCCTAGACATGCTCTAGCTCCTATATTCTGTGAATACCCCAGGATCCTTCCAGGAAAATGCTTTTTTCCCTTACCCTGACTGGAAATTCAAACTCTGTTACTACTTGCTACCAAAAGAGTCCTGACTTATATGCACAGTGGCAAAACAAATATAGGATTAAGGAGAGAATAAAAAGCTTGTGGTTCTAATAGTGAAGCATAGGAAACAAAAATATACAACAGTGCTATTCACAGAAATATGGGGGTGGGAAACATGGGAAATGACTGAGTCACCACAGGATACCCAAATAAAAATGTAGGTTATTGAGGTTAATACAAGGCAAAAGCCCTCGTTAGAGGGTTCAGGCATGAGTTGTGTATACAGCAGAGACTTTGTTACTCAGAACCAGAATGTAAAATTGGTTCACTAAAGCAGTGTGTTGGCCTTTGGAAAATATCCATGATGTATCATTACTTTTTTTAATGATCATTCTATAGCCCAAGTTGGCCTCCTGCCTCAGCCTCCTGGGTGCTGGGATGTGCTGCCACATTTGCCTTACAATCGGTTTTACGAAGAAAAGAAGGAAACTGAATGTTAACTTATTCTGAAAACTAAGTTAACAATGGACCAGTTTTTTAAAAATTTTACTCCATGAATCCATTCCTGAGTCACACAAAAAGATATCCTGCACTTGCCTTAAAAAAAAAAGTCAAGTCCAATGTCACTGTTACAACAGTGACCTATTTGAGAATCCAGAGGATTAAAGACTCCATTTTGGAAGAAACTCCTTTCCCAGAAAACGGATTAGTACAGCAGGTGATGAGGTGGATATGATAATTATGATATTATGCCATGCTCTCATTGATCTCAGTTCTCAATTTGCATTTTTACTAAGAACTTTTGGCAGCAAGTTTATAACCTATGCCAAGAAGAGTTTGCCCTCGTGGCCATCTAAGCAGAATGTTTCCCCAACAGGGCACTAAATACCTAAGTCTTCTTTTAAAATACCTTTCATAATATAGTCGAATGTTTTCTTGGCTCCTGAAATAAAATCAGATTTTTTTTTAAAAAGCTAAGCCAGGTTAAATTAAAAATAATGATTCAGGGGCTGGGGATTTAGCTCAGTGGCAAAAGCGCCTGCCCGGCAAGCGCAAGGTCGTGAGTTCGGTTCCCGGTACCGGAGAAAAACGAAAAAATAAAAATAAAAATAAAAATAATGATTCAGCTACACAAATGGCATATACTATAAATGTTTTCTAAAAGAAACAAAAAACCAAAGCCAAGTTATAATTACTTTAAATAATATTTTTATATATTTAAAAAAAATATATATGTGGTTTTCAAAGTGTGGTCCTTGATACTATATCATTATCACCTGAGATTTGTTAAAAACAAATATCCAGATTCCATCTCACACAGAATAATCAGAATCTCTGGAAGTTAAGTCCTGAGTACCCAGTTTTAAAGAGCGGATGTCGATCATGAAGAAAGCTATGCATGGGTATGAGGCTTTAGGTATGTAGGAGAATTCTGTGTTCTCCACTCAGTTTTTCTGTGAACCTAAAACTACTCTTAAAAATTGGGTCTATTTTTTGAAACGTAACTGGAAGTTAATTTGTTTTTGCATCTGAAATGTACCCACTCCAAGGAATTCTTCTATAAACAAAAGCTTGGGAACTTGTCCGTAAACACCGATTTTAAATGCAAGATATTTTCTATCTATAGATGATACTACAATCTGGAATCTAACACATACTGAAAATTTTCAGGTATAGTAATTATTAAAGAAGTCTCATTAATAAACACTAGAAGTTGGGTGTGGTGGCACACACCTGTAATCCCAGCAATTTGAAAGGCTGAGGCAGGAAGATCATAAATTTAAATTCAGCCTGGGTGACTTATCTGGGCCCCTATCTCAAAATAAAAACTAAAAAACTGTCTAGAGCTATAACTCAGCATGAAAGAAAAGAAACACAAGAGCCAGATACAGGGGTAAATCCTATAATCCCAGCTACTCAGCAGCTTGAGTCAGAACTATTGAAAGTTCAAGGTCAGCCTGAATAACTCCTGTCTCAAAATATAAAAAAGTGGATGTAAATGTAGCTCAGTGGTAGATCACCCGTGGGTGTAATCCCCAGTACCAAGGAAGGAAGAAAGGAAGAGAGAGAAGAAGGGAGGAAAGGAGGGAGGGAAGATGGAAGGAAGGAAGGAAGGAAGGAAGGAAGGAAGGAAGGAAGGAAGGAAGGAAGGGTATCAGTCAGTGCTACTAGAGAAACAGATTTTACACAAAATATACAAATATATAAGAATTTACAAATTGGTTTACAGTGGCCACCCACAGAGTCAGGTGTGGAAGAGTGCAAAGGGGCTGTTTGCGCTCTGTAGATCAAAAGGATCCAGTTAAAGTCCTGGAGTTCAGTGCAGTGTCTCATGCGAGTCCATGTCAGGAGGCTGAAGAATTTGTTCTGGAAGCCACGAGATGATGTCCAAGGTTAAGTGAAGACTGGAGCTCCTCTGAAGAAACAGCAGTGAGCCTTCCTTCTTCATTTCCTTTTTATTCCATTCAAGTGGCAAGCCTACCCAGGGTGGGACTTCTGTCTTCAACAAACCCCTCAGCCCCATCCAGATCTACGCAGATCCGATTTAGTAAGCCATTCTTACTCCAGTTGACAGAATCAGTCAACTATCACAGAAGAGGAGAAAAGCATGTCTTGCAGGTCTCTCCCTATTCCATATATAGCCCCTGCTTCTTCCAAACAGCCGGCTAGATTAACCAGACCACATCCAGCTGTAATATCTATGCTTTTCTACTTAAAATATGTACATATCTAGTTTTTATTTCAGCTTACTTCAAGGACTTTATACTTTATGCCTAGAACAGACTGGCCCAGTAAGGATGCATTCAACTCTACCTGCTCTGCTCAAACCCCCTCCCTCCTAAAATGTTCCTGTCTGAGGATAAACAATTCCTGCCTGACAACATATGACCTGATTCTTATAATCCATGTAACCAATCATGTAACAACCAGCAATCAGCTTTGTACTTTCTGCTTGCAAACTGTATTTAAACTGACCTCAAAACAGAGTCTGGGCTGGTGATTTGGAACTGGGTCCCATCAGCCTACTAGTGTTGCATTAAAGTTGCCTTCCAAACTCCTCTGTGTAGTGGTTTCCTTTTGGTCTTGGATTTGGGAGAAAGTTAGGTCATTGAGGAGCCCATGCCCTTGTAGGGAATATGGGGTCCTCACCCCTTCTTGTCCCTCTTTGTCCTAGCTACCACAAGGTGAACATATCTTTTCTGCCACATGTTCCTGACATTATATACTGTGCAGCCACAGGGCCAAAGTAGCAGAGCTACGTGACCAGGGAATGAAACTGTAATCCAAAACAATCCTTTTCTTCCTTGTAAGTTGATTATCTCTGACATTTTATCACCCACCATGGCAGAAACCTAATTCATGTGTCAACAGTAATCAACATCAGTGTAGGGGCTGGGGATTTAGCTCAGCGGCACAGCGCCTGCCTGGCAAATGCAAGGTCGTGAGTTTGATTCCTGGTACCGGAAAAAAAAAAAAAGATCAGTGTAAAAAGGAATATTAAGAATATAAAAAGAACTTTCAGGCACCAGGCAGGGTCGCACACGCCTGTAATCCCAGCACTCCAGATGCTGAGGCAGGAGGATTGTTGCAAGTTTGAGGCCAGCCTGGGCTACAAAGTAGTTCAAGTTCAGCGTGAACTGCATAGCAAAATCCTGTCTCAAAAAAAAAAAAAAAAAAAAAGACAAATAAAAAGAATTTTCATTGAAAATAAAATAAAAATTCAATAAAAGGATTTAAAGATAAATTTGAGTGATATAACTACTGTGGAAATCAGTATGGAGATTCCTCAGTAAACTAGAATTAGAGGTCCCATTCAACCCAGCTATTCCCCTCTTGGGTATTTTTCCAGAGCTAAAAACATCATACCACAGCAACATATGTGCATCCATGTTTATAGCAGCACAATTTGTAATAGCTAAATCTTGGAAACAACGCAAATGCCCATCAACTGAAGAACAGATAAAAAAATGTGGGTTTTTTTATAAAATGGAGTATTACTCAGCTATATAAAGAAAAATAAACTCAAGGCTTTTATAGGTAAATGAATGCAACAAGAGACCATACTTGTGAGATAAATCAGACTCATATGCGTAAACATCATATTTCCTCCCTACTATAAGAACTTGAAAGAGTAAATAAAATCTGAAGGGTACAATAGATATTGTGAAAGGGAATGAAACTGCTCAAACAGCAAGAAGCAACTGGGATTAAGGAGGAAGAAGTTAAAAGAAAGCAGGAATATATATACAAGATAACTAAGATAATTGTACTACTAGTTTCTATTGGTTTGTTGAAATGAACTGTTAATGTGTAATTATTTGATCAATCTTATATGCCTCTATCTGGTTATCTGAGCAACCACTTTGAAGATAACATTATGTAATATAACAACAATTGTTAATATCTTATCACCTTGTTTTGAAACTCTATATTATTTTTATTGTTTTTATGCTGTTTTGTTTGTGTATTTGTTTTTGTTACTTTGCTTTTTTCTTTTCTCTTTAAAATGAAAAGCAAAATTTATATGTATATACAAGGATTTCTGGGATAGGTATTATTGCTGATGTGTGTGGTTTATTGAAAGGAACAGTTAATGCTTAAAATTTTCTTTTTTCTTGACCAATTTTGTACGCTTGAATCTGGTAATCAGAACAACTGATTTGAAGACAACATTGTACAATATAAGAACCACTATTGAATTCCTACCATCTTGTGTGGTGAAGCTCTGTATCATTTCCAATGGTTTTTCAATTACTTGTTATTGTCTTTGACTGTTTGATCAATCTTGTATTCTTACACCTGCTGGACAAAGCAACTTCAGTAAAGAGAACAGTATATAGTGTAGCAACCACTGTTAATACCTATCATTTTGTTTTGAGGTCATGTATCATTTTTGTTGTTCCTGTATTGTTTTTGTTTTCGCCTTCATTGTTGTTGTTTTGTTAGTTTTTTCCTCTTTAAAATAAAATTTTAAAAAAAGATCCATTTGAAAACATCTCCAGGAAAGCTGAGCAAATTAACAAAGATACAGAAAACAGGGAGGGAAATAAAGGTCTAATATACAAATAAAAGGAGTTTCAGAAAGAAAAGAAATAATCAAAGAAAAAAATCTAAATTCCCATATTTAAAGAACATGACTTTACAAATTGAAAGGGCTCTCTAAGTGCCCAGCCCAGTAGGTGACAAGGGACATACATCAATATACATATAATGACTTTTTAGATCAGAAATCAGATTGTCACAAAGATAAATATAGGACAAGCTGACGTATAATAGTTATCCAAAGATTTGTCTAGGATTACTTCAGACTTTAAAGCAGTAATACTGAAAGCTAAAAGGCAATATACAGTGCCCCAAAAATTCTGTAGGGAAATTATTCCCAACCTAAATTTCTAGAGATAACCACATTATAAATAAATTGGAAGGGTAGAATAAAGATATTTTCAGACATGTGTGTTCTCAAAAAATCTTTCTTCCTGCGCAAATAGTTGTTAGACTAAGTTCTCTAACATAGTGAGTAAGTAAACCTAAAGAGAATATGCAGATTATAGGAAACAGGAGCTCTAACATGTTATAGACACTTGTTGAATCCTAGATGGTGGTAAGGGAAACAGGACATTCAGACAGCAAGCGCGGAAGGCAGTGAATTCTGCTGAGGCTCTGTCAGGAGGCTCCATAAGAAAAAACTTCTTGAAGATGAAAGTGATAGACTAATGTGTCTGAACATTAATGTGTCTGAACATATTGAGAGGCTATTTACACACTTGGGCTGGAAGTGATGGGCACATAAACAGCTAAGGAAATTTAAAAGCAAAATAAAACCACAAGACAACTATTAAGTTCTGTCTACAAGAAGAGAAGTATAGTCATTATTTACCATGTGGTTTAGCCCCAAGTAGCAGTCATTTGGATATCACAATGTACACAATGAGTACTGACCTCAACAAAATATAGCCTGGGGAGTAAAAGAACTATGGTGTGTGTGTGTGTGTGTGTGTGTGTGTGTGTGTGTGTGTGCTAGAAGCCAAAGAAGGAAAAAGAACTAAGTCCTCTCCTTCTATAGTGGAATAGACAATGTCTATAATGGAAAAATCAAGTTTAGGAACACATTCATGTTAAAGATATGAAGATAAATACAAAAATAACAAGGCAAACAAGGGGAAATGGTTGCCTACTAAGGAAAAGAAATGGCAATAGAAGGAAGGAGGACTGAGTACAAAGAGCTTCAGACCACTGTGCAACTCTGAAAAAGTCCCAGCCAGGACACTAGCCAGCTCCTGAACAAAGACTGCCTCATAGACAGGTTCCCTTGAGTAGAAATGGCCAGACCTAGTCCACCCAGCACCTCCACTACCCTAGCAACCAGCAGGCTCAGTCTGTGGCTCTGTCTGCCTGAGGAGAGCATTTCCTTCCAGGAGACTGGAACACACCTGACAGCACCACCGTGGTTCATCCTGGCCGCTGTTGCTGAGAAGAAACATGGGAGGAGAGAGTAGTGGGATGAGCTGTAGCAGCCTACTCTGCCATGGATTGTAGGATTTGCCACTGGTAGTTATTAACTTCATCTTCCACAATCCATTCTAGGTTTTCTTACACTGAGCTCTCATTTCTGGAAGTCCTAGCAGCTTACCTGGTGGTGTGGTCAAAACCTTCTGATCTTGAGGTCAGGCCAGGCTGCTGCCCCTTTTCATGCACAAGAAAGTGCCGAGAAGCACCCAGTAAGATGAGTCCTTACCTCACATCTCTCTGTCCTTGTTATAGAACAGCCACCTTACTTCCTCCTGATAATCAAGGCTAATTACCCCTCAGAAGATGATGATTCCTCTTCTCTTCTTTCTTCTTGGATACAGGAGTTCATCATGCCCAAACAGCAATTTGTAGCTTGTAGTTTGGTGGGACACTGCAAATCACTATCCTCTCCCGTTGAACCAGAAACTCCAGTCCTGCATAGGCCAGTGGGGACTGGAAACACAGGTCTTCAGTGGTCACTGGAAATGATGACACATGGAATCACTGTGCTTCCATCCATTGGTTCCCAAGCCATATACAGAAACCTGGTTTATATAAATCTCTGTACTACAGCATATGAAATGTCACCTCATCCCTTCAAAGTATGTTTCCAAATGGGCCCCTCAGTTCTGCCTTGAACAGGTTATTCCAAGTCTCTGTCCAACCATCTGCTTTGAGAGAGAACAAGGGATGCTTAAGCCTGCAGTAGGGAGAACAAGGGAAGGTTATGGGTCCCTTTATGCAGGTCCTGTGCTGTTCACAGGCTGGAACACTGTGAGCTATTCCACGTGTGGGAATTGGGTGCTGCCTAAGATCCCTAATAGTGATGCTGGCGAAGGCTTTGAAGACAGGAAGTACAAAGCCCATACCCAGAATAAGTCCTTTCTCCTCTGCCCTTACAGAATGGGAGGGGCCCAGGGCAGTAAACTTAAAATCTTGGCTACTCAAGGATTAATGTCACATGCAATCTCAGTGTTGTTCTCTGTGACTGACAGATTGAACGCTCAGAGGCAGCAGGAGTTAGGCCTTGGTGTGTAGGACTTCATGCCCATGAGTTCATGAATGGTCTCCATCTCATGTGACCTTCACCACTCGGTGCATGCACCCATGGTCCAGTTCAGAGGGACCTGATGATTGAGACTGGCCACTGTCGACTGGCAGATCATCTTGTCTGCATGCTTGTTCAGGGCTTCTTCCACACTGTGTGCATTCTGATGGGATGCTGCCTTCGTAAGAGGAGAGCCGTAGTGACCTGCTAGGTTTCTAGGTTAACCTAGCACCTGGTAAAGTGATCCTCAAAATGCCTGGCCAAGTTTTTCTTTCAGTGTATGTCCAGCTAGGTAAATGGCTATGATTCTTTTACAGAAAAGTTTGGAAAAAGCTATTGAACGTAGCCTTTACCTGGGGACCTCGTCACCTTCTCAGTCGGTAGGCTCAGGTCCTGAAAACTGGCTTAATTTCCAGCGGGTATCAGAACTGAGAAAGGCATCACAACTCATTACTAAGGAACCTTCACTCAGCCTTCTGCTGTCCCAGCTTTGCTTCCTTCGGGTGGTATGAAACGGGACCCTTGCTGACTTTCCATTTGTTTTGTCCCGATGATGCTCTGTTCAATTGATCTCCAAAGACCTCTTATGAATTAAATCCTTTGGCTGCCTCCACAAATTTACCAATCAATATCGTAACTGTTTTCCTCTGGTTAGGGGAATTAAGGATCAATAACTGGACTTCTTGGGGCTGGGGATTTAGCTCAGTGGCAAAGCGCCTGCCTGGCAAGCACAAGGTCGTGAGTTCGGTTCCCGGTACCAGAGAAAAACCAAAAAAAAAAAAAATCAGGAAATCCAGTTTCAAAAACGCTGACTCTGACCACAGCCCTGCACCAAGTGAGCAAAGAGGTAACCTCCACCACAGTGATGCAGCC
>NW_004955489.1:2301454-2305433 GCF_000276665.1 Chinchilla lanigera
GGTTCCCGGTACCAGAGAAAAACCAAAAAAAAAAAAAAAAAAAAAACTGAACTTCTTTTGACTCAGGACTCTGTTTTCCATGTTGCTTCTGGTGAGGCCGCCTCTGTAATTCTATCTTCTACCACCAGCCCTAGCCTGGAGAGAAGAGCAATGCTGATCTTTCCTGTGATCCTGGTGTCTCTCTCATTGGCACATTCCTGATATTTTGTTACCATGTTTGGAGGTGCTGGAGTCTCCTTCTAAGGTGGTGTCTAGGTTTTTCTGTCCTGAGCAAACAGTTGGTCGAGACAAATACAAACAGTAGCAAGGTTTTGCATTTATTAAAGATAGGAAGAGAAACAGGCTCTGAAGAGCAAGTTTGGGCCAAGTAAAAGTAGGGGAAAAAGTACACCCTACAGTCTGAAAGTGGCCACCATACAAGAGAGAACTCAGTGACCAAAAGCTTAAAGTTGACTATCCCATATGTATCACCCACCCCTCAGACTGACCAAGTCTAGGCCTTCCTATTGGGAACCTGCTGGGCTTCTCGAGAGAAGTCCAAGTGCAGGGTTTTGGGAACAGCTGTGCACATGTGTCTTGGGATTCTGTGACTTGCAGGTCACACCTACTTCCCCAGCCAGTTTTGCTACACTCTACTCTCCTGCCCCATTTTGGTAAATGATGTGGCTTCTAGGCCCTCCTGTGGAAGATAACCTGATGAAATGTCTCCCCTCATGTAATATATATTCCAACAGGCCCATTTACTGAGATTAAGTCCTTTCTGCCACCCATTTGCCTTGGCCATTCAAGAATTTCCATTTCACTTAGTATGAACCATCACTTTCTCCAAGTTTCTGAGACCCATCCCCCATTCCACTGAGAGATATCCTTGAGTCAATGAGCTCTTGCTAATTTAGTATTATTTTCTAATTTCTTTCAGTGGCTACCTTGACTCCTGCCAGTGCATGATGGTTAACTCTTGTAGCCTCTCTGGGATACAATCTCTTTTCAAGTATAGTAGGTCCCTACTGGGCATGCCAGGTTGTCAGCCTAGTAATTAACCCAGCAGCTGGGAGAAGAAGGTTAGCTTTTCTGAATGCATGTCTTGCCCAGGTTGGAGAAGGTACTCTGTGTGATCTTCCCATATGGAACATGAGTGTCTTAGTTACTTGCTTGTTACTGGGACAAAATCCCTGACATCCACAAGTTAAATGACAAGAAGTTTATTTTGGCTTACAGTTTGTAGCAGTTTCAGTCCATAGTCAGCTAGCTCCAAGGCAGAGTGGCATGGAAGAAGAGAGAGTTCATGGCATGGGGGTAACAGTTCATGGTATGGCAAGCGGGAAGCACTGAGCTCTCAAAGTGGGACACACCCACAAGGACCTGCCTCCTCCCACCAGGCTTCACCTCCTGGTGCCACACCCAGCTATACAGCCATCAGTGGACTAATCCAGTATCACACACCTATGGTCCAGTCACCTCCCCAGAGCCTCACCTATGAGCTTGTGAGGCTTTGAGAACACCTAGATACAAGCTATAACGATGTGTTGGCTCCTAAAAGCTGAGCAGACCACTTCTCATTTTATAGTGATAAAAGGACCAAATCCATCAAGAAGCTAGAATTTCCAGCAAATCAGATCACTTCTTAGTTCTCTTTGAGTTCTTTTGTCATGATAATTTTCTCTAAAATATTGATATTGCTAAAGTTCTGCCCATGAAGTTAATTACAACCTGTACATTTTATTAAAGAAATTATTTTAGCTGTACGTGGTAGCACATGCCTAAGATCCCAGCACTCCTAGAGGTTGAGGCAAGAGGACTGCCTTGAATTCAAGGCCAGCCTGGGCTACATAGTGAGATCCTGTCTCAAAAAACAACCAAATAAAATAAATTATTTAAAACATCATGAGGATAACAGAGGAGTGAATATGTGAAACCTAAATAATGGTCATTGCAAAACACACCATAAAAGCACATTCTATGTTGATAAAGGTTTTTCTGATTATCTAAATGCCCTGTTACCTGCTTTTATCATATACCATGATCAACAAATTAAGATATGCTTCTTGAAAGAACATTTTCCATCTTTTCTCCTTAGCCAGTTTATACTGTGACTCCAAGAAAAACAGAAAGTGTGTTAGTGACAAGTATTCCCTCCCCTCCTCATTCTGCTGGTTTTCACAGTTCTTCAGCAAATATGCATATAAATAGAGGACCTGCAAGTAAGATGTTTACCATAGAAATAATAAACCAAAAACCACCCCACTGTGTTGTCACAGGGGATTTTCACAATCTGTCTTCTAAATGTGTGCAGCAGTATTCTGAGACAGGAAAGAATATTAAAAATGCTTCACAGCACATTAATTGATCCTCCTTCCCTGGTCTTCAAATTCCTCTTTGCTTTTCAGTTAAATAACCCCACTAATGACAACCAGACACTGTGAGTCACTGTAGTTCCTCCCTACCCCTGGGGAGACAAGCTCCGGTTTCTTGTGGGGATTTTGTTTTTCATGTGTGTGTGTGTATGTGTTTGTGTGTATGTGTGTGTGTGTGGTATAATAACTCATTCCTTGAACACCTGGCAGATGTCAACAACATTTACACCCCATCATCACATAGATATTTTTCCACCCATCACACTGAGGAGGAAAAGAAGCTCAGAAAAACAAAATCACTTCCTTGCTCAAGGTCACTCAGCCAGCAAGCAGCCATACAGCTGACTAAAAATCATGTGCCCTTAATTTCTGCCCAGGATTGCCAAAATAACTTCATCTGGTCATTGTTTCTTGCTGGGAATTAACTTTCCCCAGGCTAACTGTAAATCACTTATATTTTCTTCCTTTTCCTTTACCTCTTAAGCACACACAGACAAACAAGAAAAAGTGGTAAAAGAAAAGTGTTAAACAGCTGAGTTCCATAAATGCCCCTGTTGTAGAAAACAATAAAGTGGTAGTATATAATATATTATTGGAAAAATAAGATGTAGAAGCATGTGATATATTTGTCATTAACAGCATAAAGGAATTGGCTAGGAGAAAAGCTGTACTGAGCTAGGAAAACGATTCCAAATGGTAATTTATACCTCCAGGAATGAATAAAGAGAAACAAAGATGATAAGAAGGTTAACATAACAAAAGTTGTAAGTATGTTTTTGTTCTCCTCCCTTGTTTAAAAGATACAAAATTATGTAAAGTATTGACTATAATAATGTATTGTTGGGTTTACAATATTTATGAATGTAATATGTATGATATTTAATACAACAAAAAAAGGGAGGAAAAGA
This sequence comes from Chinchilla lanigera, assembly GCF_000276665.1. Lineage (NCBI taxonomy): Eukaryota > Metazoa > Chordata > Mammalia > Rodentia > Chinchillidae > Chinchilla > Chinchilla lanigera. The sequence continues at coordinate 2,304,717 of NW_004955489.1, forward strand.
CCTATATATGTATAACATTGCTATTTTTCCGTCTTCCGGTCAGGTCTCTTCCTCTTGAGGAGCAAGGTTGTGAGTATGCAAAGGCTTTGAGTTTTGCGGCCATTTCTTCTGCCTTGTGTCTCTGCGCCTTTCGCGGAGGTTCCAGCAGCACCATGTTGGGACAGAGCACCCGGAAGTTCACAACCTCTGTGGTGCATCTGAGCCACTACAAGGAGGGTCCCAGGAAGAATCTGCTGTTTTCTGTGGAGAACAAGGGGAGGTTACTGGCTATGATGACCTTGTCCTTTGGATCTGGTTTTGCAGCACCTTTCTATATAGTGAGGCACCAACTGCTTAAGAAATAAGGATGTTTTAATTCATCCCCTTTCACAGATGGGAAGAATTCCTCAAGAGGTGTAATCTCTTTGGAAACAGATCACACTTAAATTCACATGGCATACTAGACATGTTTGTAAATAAACTGATGACATAAAAAAAAAGAGTAACTTTGCTATATCTCAGAATTGTTACTATAAATCAGAAAGTGATTATAATATGATGAACACAGGAAACCATGGAGCAACCACTAAAATACAGATAGGTGGTAGATGATGAAAAATAAAATACTGTCAAGTAACTGGTTGTGAGGTCCCAAAGCAATGGGAAGCTGGAGAGAAAAAGCTACAAAGAATGGCTTTCACCCCAGATAGCTCACTTGAGATGTTAGTAAGAATTGCC
>NW_004955489.1:2306568-2320873 GCF_000276665.1 Chinchilla lanigera
CTTCTTTTATTCTTTAAAATAAAAAAAAAAACTGTCAAGAAATATAAGTGCTGCATTAGAAAATATTCACTTAATGCAAAAGAAGGCAGTACAGAAGAAGTAGGCCATATGAAATATAAAACCAAAAATGAAATAGCAGCCACAAATCCAACAATATCGACTACATCATACTATCACATTACAAGCCCAATTATATTATTATTTATGCTTATTACTATGATACATGATATGTATAATCATAGTCATTTGTAATAAAATGTATAATAATGTATTGTATTCTATTAGATTATTAATAATATTAAAATTAATTCAATCATAAGACAAGATTGTCATATAAGACTGAAAAAATAAGATGTAATTATATTCTATCTATAAGTACATATTTTTTATTTACAAATGGATTGAAACTAAGCCAGGCATGTGGCTGTAATCCCAGAACTTGGAAGGCTGAAGCAGGAGGATCACTGTGAGTTTGAGGCCAGCCTAGGCTACATAAGTGAGTTCAAGGCCAGCTTGTACTTCACTGTAAGAACCTGTCTCAAAAAACCAAAAAAACAATGAAAGTAAAAGGATGGAAATACATATATAATAGCAACCACAAGAACAATGAAGCAATTTGACTAATATGAGACAAAACCTAACACAAAAGATGTAGTCAGAGATAAAGGACATATTTGTATGATAATCTAACAATAGATTATCAGAAAATATGGAGAACAACAAACAGAAGAAAGAAATAGACTATTCAAAGTAATAGTCAGGAACTTCAACATCCCACTTCCAATAATGAATAAAGTAACTGGATAAAAGATGAACAAAGAAATGGGAGACTTGAACAGCTATAAATTAGCTTGACCTAACAGATACCCTTAGACAATTTCACTAGACAAAAACACAGAATATACACTCTTCTCTACTGCACATGGACCATCTTCCAGGATGGAACATTTGTTAGACCATCTTTTAAAAACTCATAAATTTAAAAGAAAGGAAATAAAGTCAAGTGTATCCTTCAGGTACAATGGGCTAAAATTTAAAATCAGTAATAGAAAAGTCAAAAAACGTACAAACATGTGAAAATCAAGCAGCACACTCCTAAATAACCAATAAATCAAAGAGAAAATCCAAAGGAAAAATAGAAAATACTTTGAAGTTAATGAAAATGACCACACAATATATCAAAACATATGAGATGGAACTAACACAGTGCTCAGAAAGAAATGCACAGCTCTAAATGTCTACATTTAAAAAGAAAAGGTCACAAATCAGTACTGTACCCTTCTACATAAGATATGAGAAAAAGTAGATCCAATTTACCTTGTACAACCAAATGAAGTAAATAATGATTAGAAGCCAGGCGAGGTGGCACACACCTGTAATCCCAGCACGACGAACGCTGACTCAGGAGGATTGCTGTGCATTCAGGACCAGCCTGGGCTACAGCGTGAGTTCAAGGCCAGCCTAAACTGCATAGCAAAACCCTGTCTCACAGACAAAAAAAAAAAAAAACCTGACTAGAGTAGAAACTAAACCAAGAATTTAAAAATGGAAAAAAACCAATGAACCAAAAGCTAATTCTTTGAAAATTTCAGTAAATTGATAAACTTTTAGCTAGATTGACCAAGAAAAAAGTAGATCAAATTAATCACTGAAACTAGGTATGAGAAGCCATTACTACCAACTTTACAGATATAAAAAGAATTACAGGACCGGGGACATAGCTTAGCGGCACAAGCATCTGCCTGGCAAGCACAAGGTCCTGAGGTGGATTCCCAGTACAAAAAAAAAAAAAAAAAAAAAATTACAAAAGAATACTATGTTAATTAGATAACTTAGATTAAATAGACAAATTCCTAAAAAAAAAAAAAAAAAAAAAAGACACAAATTACTGAAACCAGATCAAGAAACAGTAGACAATCTGAAGAGACCTGTAACAGGAGATTGAATTAGCAATCAAAAAGTTATCTGCAACAATGCATAAGCAAGCATCTTCACTAGTGAATTCCAATAAACATTTTTAAAAAATTAAGACCAAGTCTTCACAAACTTTTTTTAAAGATAGAAGAGAAAACCTTCTCAACACATTCTGTCAGTCCAGGACACCCTGATACCAAATCACACAAGGACATCAGCAGAAAACTACAAACTAAGGACTTGTGAACATGGACAAAAATCTACAACATTCTAGTGAACTAAACCCAACAACATGCAAAAATAATACACCAAAATTCAAGTGATTTTATAATTAAAAATATGCACACTGGGAATAGAAGGGAACTTCCTGAATCTGATAAAAAAGGACCTGTAGAAACCCCGCAGATAACATCACACTACATTGTAGAAGACTGTACACCCTTCCCCTAAGACCTAGACTGAATCAAGAATCTGCTCTTATACATGTTATCCAGCATTGCATAAGAGCTTTTAGCCAAGAAATAAAGCAAGGAAACAGAGCTATCAAATTTGAGGAGAAAGAAGTAAAACTCTATCACATGTCATGGCTTTGTATGTAGAAACCCCAAAGAATCCACAAAAAGTACTAGTACTAATAAATTAGTTCAGTAAGGTTACTGAATACAAGAACAACATACGAAATCAATTGTATTTGGGTTTTTTTTTTTTTCCCCTTTAGACAGGGTCTTACTCTGTAGTGCAGGCTGGCCTTAAATTCATGGCAATCCTCTTGCCTCATCCTCCTGCATGCTGGGATTACAGGTGTGTGCCACCACTCTTGGCTTCAATTGCATTTCTGTACACTTGGAGCAAACTTAATTATGAAATGAAGAAAATTCCATATACAATAGTGTCAAAAAGAATAAAATATTTTGGAATTAATTTTAATAAAGAAGAGCAACATTAGCCAGGGGTAAGAGACATCTGCTTCCTACCTACTCAGGAGGCTAAGCCAAGAGGGTCACAAGTTCAAGACCAACCTGAGCAATTTAGCAAGACCCTGTTTCAAAATAAAAATAAAGAGGGCAGGGGATGCAGCTCAGTGGGCAAGGCTTTTCCTAGCATATGTTAGGCCCTGGGTTCAATCTCTAGCACTCAGAAGAAAAAGCAAAGAAGTTCAGTATTTATCATCTTAAATCTATAAAACATTGTGGAGAGAAATTAAAGAATACATAAATAAATGAGAAAGTCGCCATGTGCATGGATTAGATGATTTAATATTGTGGGAATGTCAAACTTACCTTCAGTTTAAATGACATCACTGTCAGAATCCCAAATGTCTTCTTTGTGGAAATTGACAAGCTGAGCCTAAACTTCTTATAGAATTGCAAAGAGCCAGAAAAGCCTTAACAGTTTTGAGAAAAGGGGAACAAACATATATGACTCACACTTTCCAGTTTCAAAAGTTTTTTCAATTACAAAGTTATTGTCAATACAGTGTGGTACTGGCATAAGGACAGACATATAGAGGAGTGGAATACATTTGAATTCAGAAAAAAAAAAAACCCGCACATGTCTATAAACACTAGATTTTTTTGATGCAGATGGAAAGATCATTCAGTGGAGAAAAGGACACCTCTTTGGCAAGTGGTGCTGGGACAACTGGATGCCACATGTGAAATAATGAGATTACAGCCTTTCCTCACGCCATATGCAGAGATCAACTCAAAGTGGACAAAGATTTATTACATTCTTTGAAAAAAACATACGGGCAAATCCAAAAGACTTTTACCATGACCCCCAAAACAAGGCAGTAAAGAAAAGGGTAGATAAATTGGACCTAATCAAAATTCAAAAATTCTATGTTTCAAAGGACACTACCAAGAAAATGAAAACATATCTCACAGAAAAGGCGACAGTATTCCCAAATCATATATACTGTAAGAGACTTTGATATAGACTAAAGAACACAATTCAATAATAAAATGCAAATTATCTAACTTCAAAATGAGCACAACATGAATTTCTCCAGAGAAGATATACTAAAGGCCAATAAGCTCAGAAAGTGATGCTCAATACCAAGTTATCAGAAACATACAAATAAACACTACCACTAGTACATGTACTAATAAAAATTTAATTAAAAAGCCCATTAGTATGTCTAAAATTAGAAAATCGGGCAGTGTGTGCTGTTAAGCATGTGGAAATATCAGAAATGTCACACACTGGATAGGACACAAAACAGTATAGTAGAAAACAGTCTAATAGTTCCTCAAATGATCAACTGTAGGATTATCATGTGTTCCAGGAATTTCACTTCTAAGTATTTACCCAAGTGTGATGAATACAGCCACACAAAAATTTGTATACTAGTGTTCATGGCGTCATTATTCATTATTCATTGCAAAAAAGTAGAAATGAGCTGAATATGTATTTATGGGTGAATGGATAAACAATACATATATATCATTCAACCTTAAAAATTAAAATGCATATATGCAACTTTAAAATGTTATACTAAGTTAAATAAGTTCATGAAAGGATAAATAGTGTGTGGTTTTACTTATATGAGATACCACACATAGTCAAATACGTTCAGACAGAGTGAAAGTCATGACTACAAGAGGCTGGGAGTGGGGGTGTGGGGAGCTGTTGACTATTGGTGCAATGTTTCATTTTGGGTGGTGAAAACGTTCTGGAGATAAACAGTGGTGATGATTCCACAACAATGGGACTGTACTTAAAGCCAGACAATTGACTGACAATGGTTAAAGTGATATATTTTATGCTGTGTATATTTTATCACAAACTTTAAAAATTTAAAAATAGTAAAAAGAAATGAAGTATGGATACATGATGTAACAGGGGAAAAGCTTTAAAACATTATGCTAAGGTGAAAGAAGTCAGTCATGAGAGGCCATACAATTTGATTCCATTCCTACATAATGCCAGAACGCAGAATCTATGGAGACAGAAAGTAGCTGCTTAGATCTGGAGGGAAGGGTTTGGGGAAGTAGGGGATGGTAGCCAAAGGGCATGGAGCTTCTTTCTGAGGTGATGAAATGTTCTAAAATCGACTTTGGTGGTGCTTGCCCATGACTGTGGGCGCACGAGAACTGCACACTGTGGTTCGAATGTGTCCCCCAAAGTCCACGTGCTGAACCCTTGACTCTGATGCCACAGCATGGCCGTGGGGCCTTTCAGGGGATCAGGGCAGGGCAGGGCACTCCTGAGGGAGCGAGGCAATCTCTGTTAGCAAGTTCTCAGGTGGGCGTGGCTTTGTTGGAGGAGCGGGTCCATGTCTGAATTCCCCTCCTCCCTCACACTCCTGTGTGCTCTCTCACCCTTTAGCCTGTACCAGGAGTGCTGCAGCGAGAAGCCCCAGGCCAGAGGTGGATGCTTCTCCCGTGGGTCTCTCCATGCACTGCTGTGCTCCGGTCTCCTTATGCCATGACTTCTCTTCCCAAAACAAGGGGCAGGAAATAGGTGCTGCCACTTTCCACTGACAGGAATGGCAATTTTGCCACATTCTATTGGTTAAGAAAGAAAAGAACCCAGGCTCATGGGGAGGGGATAGAGAGTCTATCTCTTACTAGAAGCATTTGAGGTCTTGTTTTAAAACTGCCAAAGCCTCCTATGCCCATACCTGTGATAAGGAGGACTCCATTCATCATCACAAGAAAGATGGCGGGACTTGACTGATTTAGACTAAAGTCAGTTCATCTCCTTCCATGGGAGCAGTGTCTACCAAAACAAAAGACTGGTGAAGGTAGGAGGAGGGAAGAAGGAATTAGTTCCTGTGTGACCAGCAAATGCCGCAATACTGGTAGGTCTGTTTTTAATTCAGTTTTCCTGCCTTATTATAGGAAGGTGTCCTTGAAGAAAATGTCCTCCAGTCTCCTGCAGACCAAGGAGCAGTATAAACCCATACATGCCCCTAAGATCATCAGAAGGTCTGAAAACAGGTCCAAGGAATTCATCAGCTACTAACACGCACAGCAGAGTAGCTGGGCCTATTCACACATAGGTTCTCAATCTTGTACACAGATTTCACCTTCACTTGGTTATAATATTAAACCCTGTCCAGCCCTCTTTGCTTGTTACTCTTGTAGCACATCTGCTTTTCCACACTTTCGCAATGTTAGAGAAGACAGGTATGACGGAGAAACTGCTGCTGACCACAGTGCCCAGGCGCTGCTGATGCAGGCCTCCCTCTCTCCCTCCCTCCCTCCCTGCCTTCCTCCCTTCTTTCCTCTCTGGCTCTCTGTCTTGTTTTCTGCATTGTCCAAGAAGATAAGACAGTGAGAGATCACTATGAAGAGAAAAGAGAGGAATGAAAACATGAAACCCAAGAAACCATAGGGTAGACAATATCTAGGGCATAATATAGTCCCCAGCGGGCACCAGGGACCTGTTTCGTGGAAGACAGTGTTCTACAGTTGATGGATTCAGAATGATTCCAGTGCATTACATTTATTGTGTGCTTTATTTCTGTTACAAGTATACTAGATCCTCATGAGGGGAGCATGACCTAGATCTCTCGCATGTGTGGTTCACAGTAGGGTTTATGCTCAGCCAGTGCTCCCGGGGAGATGAGAGCTGGGGGGGTGGGGCTGCAAGTACAGAGGAAGCTGGGCTGCTCCCCTGCCCTGACTGCCTACTGTGCTGCCCAGTTCACGAGAGAACACAGACTGCACCCATCTGAGGCCCACAGTTTGGGAACCCTAATTTAAAGTGCTAAAGAGAACTGTCAGGGACTGTAGGTCATTGTACGAAGAAGCACAGGTAAAACGTATGTAAACAAAATGCAAGTTATGCAAAAATATGCAGGGTAGGCTTTTTCATAGCACTATTCTAAGGCCTTATCCAAGACTGGCAATCTCATGTCAAGTTAAATAAAGCATAAGAATTCATCGCTAACCCTAAGATCTAACTGAGACTTCTTTCCAATTAGTCATTTATTTAAAGTGACATATTACATATTTCTCATCCTGAATTTTTCAGATAACCAAACTTCCAATAACTAGAAATTTAGTTGTCTAATATCGCTAAAACAAAATGTAATTATAGTTTATAATGGTATTAAAAATAAAACAAAAATAATCAATTTTCTCTTGAAATGTCTCCAAGAGGTTTTATTTTGTGCTTCAGGTATAAGTCATACAATTTATTGGAGAATATTTTACTTTCTTTGTACAAATTTCATTTCATTAAAAACTAATTGGCTAAAGCCAGGTGTGGTGGCATACCTGGGAGGCTGAGGCAGGAGAGTCGTTGTGAGTTCAAGACCAGCTTGGGCTACAAAGTGAGCTCAAGGCCATCCTGAACTGCACAGCAAGACTCTGTCTCAAAAGGACAAAAGTACCCAAAAAATCTCATTGGTAATTATTTCAAAACTGCAGGATACAATTTTAACAACACATTACCATAAGGATAATTAGTCCATGAGTAAACCTTTGAAAAGCTCAAGTAACAACTTCTTAGAATACATGTCATGGGAGATGACTATTTTTTCCATTAACCATTTTAGAATTTTAATAATTTAAATCAATTCTTTCTCTCCAAAAGTCTCTTTTTATATAGTGTGAGTTGAAGAGAAGTTGCAATTTCATACATTATTTTCCTTTTATTTATAGAATTATAAGAAGTAGGAAAGAAAAATAAGATGTGTATATTTTGAACACCAGTGTGGAATATATATTCTGAACCAGCCTTGGGGAAGTGAGGCGATTTAACTTGTTAAAGTTCAAAAGTAGGCAAAAACACAGAACTACAGAAATATCCTGGGAATGCTCCTGGGGTGCTGCTTACTGCACTGTCTCTGCACTCGGCTATTTTCAGAAATTGTCATCCTGCACATTGTTTTTATTTCCTTTGGGTTGATGGAGATGGAAGTTATGAGTGCTCCTGTAGCTACTCTTTCTTCAGCACTGAGCTTGCACCAGCCCAAGCCCATCCAGGTGTTCTGAGTCTCGGCAGACCCAACAGCCAAGCATTGCTAATGGAGGTTGACAGAATGGCGGTCCCCCAGGGAAAAACTGAGAGGGGTGCGGTATGGCTTTAGGGGAGCACTAGGGCACATGCCTGAAAGGGCAGGGGAGGAAATGATCCTCACCGGAGGGGCCCCGCAGCTTCTGCTGGTCCCACAGGAAGCCTGGAGCCAAAGTTAAAGCAAAGAGCACTGGCTTTCCTGTCTCTCATTCATCCAGGCACTGCCCACCAGCTGATGCTCCTGGGGTGAGGCACCTTGAGGCTGCTGGAAGGTGGGTGCTCTGGCCCTGAACCCAGCTCCCGAGTGGAGCCTCCGTGTGAGGCCAGGTTGTTTACTCCTTCCAACTTTCCGCTCATTTGCCTCCTGGACTAAGTTCCTCCTGGAAGCAGCTTCCCTGGAGCTTTTAACGAGATGCAGAGTCATCAGCTAGGTGCCTGAGAGGGTGAAAGAGAACTGGAAGGTATTGTGATGTTAGTGGCTGAGGAGCCAAGGGCTCCCCTAGGGCTGAGGAAGAGGTCAGAAGGACTAAGTCTTCTTAGACTGGAACTGAAGAGCAGTGGCTGAGGATGGAAGTTCAGATCCCGGGAGGAGGGTTGGGAGAAGGGATGGGGTCGGAGGATTTCTGAAAAAGGCACAGCTGGTTGATGCTCGAGTCTTGGAGGGTGGGGGGATGATAAAACTTATCCTCAAGCTCTAGAAAAGCTGAAGACTGAGTTCAGCTGCTGCCAAGGGAGAAGCTGCCACTGCTAAGGCAGGGAAAGATGACAGCCGGCGCTCAAGAAACGTGAGCAGAGAGAAAGCTCCCAGGAGCAGACAGGAAGTCTCTTGAGCGTTCTCCCTCTTGTGCCCCTGTGGAAGGAGCCAACACAGAGCCGGGTGGCAGAGAGGAATGTGGTTTTGACTCCAGGCTCCCCTTAGTTACTTTTCTCATTGCTGAGCAAAATACCTGACACCCAGAATTCAAGGAGGAAAGTTTTATTCAGCTCACAGTGTTTAGAGCCTTCAGGCCATAGCTGGCTGGCTCCAAGGTAGGGTGACATGGCAGAGGGGCATCGTGGAGGAGAAACAGCTCATTGCAGGCAGAAGACAAAAGGCAGCAAAAGGGCAAGCAGCAAATGACAGCAGCAGCCCTCTTTCTGCTCCTTATATTCTGGTAGCACTCACACTTGGGGTGGGGCGGCCTTAGTCCTAGCATCATGCCATGAAGCAATCCCAGCATTATGTCCTTGATCCCAGCATCATACCCTCTAGATCCAGCCACCTCCAAAAAGCCCCACCCATAACCACATAACATGGCTCCACATCACAATACAGAGTATAAATGCACGGGCTTGGAGCTAAAAGACCATGACTTAATAGCAATACAGGAATGCACAGGCTGGGTTAGAAGACAACTGAACAGTCAGACTCAGGGTGACACTGCTGTTTTTTCACTACTGGTTATGTAACTTAAGTGATGACCTTCATTTTCTGTGTCTATTTCCATTTGTATACGATGGAGTTGCTATCTGCTTCATTGCGCTGTTTTTAGAGAGGAAATATATAAAACTTGTGGCAGTTTGCCTACTGCCCAGCAAATGAGTTACAACAATCATTACAAGGAAAACTGAAGGTATCAGGTGTGTTGCAGACTGTTAAAAGCAATGGGCATGAAAACAACTGATTAGATAGATGTAAGAGGCTTTTGAAAGAGAGATGTAAAAAGTGCAGTGACTGTATACTCTTGATTCCTATGGGAGATGAAAGAAAGAAATATTTGGTGGAAACACCCTGTTCTAGTGGAAATTCCCACGTCAGTATAATTTTGTAACTCCATTAAATCTTTCAAGTAGCTCTGTGCCAGCCTGAAGCAATAACTCCAGTAATCAAAGAAATGCACATTAAACCAATTTGAGGCTCTGTTTTAAATATACTAACCCATCATTGATTCACTTAGAAACTTACTTTTGATAGATATAGTGAAGGTTGTGGTGACTCCAGTAAACATGGACCTGTGTCACATTGGCATAGTAAATTTATAGAACTCTTTAAAAAAACTATAGGCAGCAATTGCATGCTTGGGTATTTAGCCCAGAAAAATGAAGACTCACATTCGACAAAAATCTGTTCACCATGTTCATAGTAGCTTTATGTGTAAGTGACAGAATTGGAAACAACCAAACCACCCCTAACTGGTGAATAGCTAAACAAACTGCTGCATGTCACTGCCAGGAACATGCTTCAGAAAGAAAGAGGATCAAGCTGCTGAAGGAGCAATGACTTGGGTGGATTTCAAGGGCATTACCAGTTCCGGGGAAACCTGAACGAACCCTCTAGCTTTGTTTACTTTTAGTTACCTGCCTTCAGTTGTCTTTAAAGATGAGGAATTTAGGGCATCAGCATCTGAACAATCAGTTAGCATGCTCCCACCAGCTGCACTGTAACTGGTACCTCCCATGTGGGTTATGATAACGGTTGCCTAGGTTACTTTGCAAGAACCTGATAGCCATTTTTGCTGAAACCACTGGCTTCACTCAGGCCTGTAGCCAGTGTCCGATGGGTGACCTTTTGACATCAAGGTACCCAAAACTCCATCCTCAGATCATGCTAACACTGCCATTTTCTGGTCAAGTGTCCTGCACACAACCATGAAGGCTGATCGCACACGTGCAGACCAAAGAAGACTTCTCCTCCATCCTCAGTCCATCTGCTTCTTCATCCTATAAGAAACCCTCAGCCTGATCCTTGGGGACATCTCCATGCTTGGCTGCCTGGTAATGGCAAATTTATAAAACTCTTCTAGTAGAAGTTAAAAATCAATCAGTAGCATGTGACTATGCTCATGGGGCTTGCCACATGGTTAGACTGAGAAGCTCAGTTAGCCTTGACTGTGCCCCGCTGCTTCTTCAGATAACTGACTGGGACAACTTGACCACATGCAGCTGTACTGTCTGTGTTTGTCTACTTTAAAGTATATCTATAGTTTTTCTAGCTTGCTTCAAGGACTTTATGCCCAGAACAGACTGGCCCAGTCAAGGACACACTCAACTCTACCTGAAGACTCCCTCGTCCCTCCCTCTTAAAGTTTTCCTGTCTTAGATAAACAATTCCTTTTAAGTAAAATTGCTTAGAGAAAATCTGCCTAACAACATATGACTTAATTCATATAACCCATGTATCCAATCATGTAATATCCTGCTATCAGCTTTGTACTTCCTGCTTACAAACTGTATTTAAACTGAATTCAAAACTGACTCTAGGCTGATGATTTGGAACTAGTTCCCATCAGCCCACTAGCATTACAGTAAGATTGCCTTCCAAAACTCTTCTGTGAGAAGCATTTTCTTTTTGGTCCTGGATTTTTCCTGCAACAGACTCACAAATAAATCTTTCTCTTTTGCAAATAATAAAATAAGCAAAACCAAACTGAACAGACAGAAAAAAACAATATTAAATAATTACTCAAAGTGGTTTAAGTAGTCATTGCTTTTGACTTGGTAATTTGAAAGCTGGAGTCCACAGGAAGAAGTCAGCAAGGTGATACTTCTGTGGCTTACATGGCAATCTTAGAGGCATCTGCTACCAATCCAGTGAAGCATCCTTCCTTACTCCAGACGTTCTGGCTTCACTCAAAATGCCATGTTTTATGTACTCTTGTTCTTATATTTTGCTCTGAATCTTAAAATGAACCTACAGATATTATACTAAATAGGGGTTTCTCTCTCCAGTCTCTAACAGCAGGTGCTCACCTTCCAGTTGCTGGCCATGGAGTTAACACCTACCTTTACCTTGTGAGTCTTCAGTGTTCCCTCAGCTCCATTACATGCTCTTCCAGAAGCAGCAGGATGGACCCTAAACAACCCAGACTTGTGTGGGCCAAAGCCCTCAGCCCTGGCTCCTGGCACCTGCTTCCTTCTGCCATGCAGTTCTTCTTTCTGCATCTCCCCTTTGGCCTGAGAAACACAGCTTCCACAGCTCCCACATCCAACAGGCTCAGCCCAGCACAGGAGTGTTACGGTTTGTGTCTGCATGGCCCCCAAATCCTTATGCAGTCAGGGGGCAGGCTTCTAGATTTTTGATTGCTCCATAGTCCAATGCTGGGATTATGAATATGAGTGCTACACGAGCCCCTGGAGGAGGTAGTTTGCATACAATGTAAGGGAGGGAAAGAGGCTTGCTCTCTGCCACTCCTCGTTTTTGCGGCTGTTGCTTTTGCTGTTTTCCACTACCATGAACAGTTGCCCTCTGCCATGTGCCACTCTGCCTTGGAGCCAGCCAAGTATGGACTGAAACCTCCACAAACTGTGAGCTAAATAAACCTTTCCTTCCTTAATTCTGGGCATCAGGTATTTTGTCTCAGCAACGAGAAAAAAGTAACTGAGACAGGGAGCCTCTAGTTCAAAACTCATACATGGTGCCCATCCCTTCAGCAGCTATTTGCAAACCTCTGAGGACAATTGCAAAAAAGTAGGGCAATGGAGTAGAAAGCATGCAACACCATTAGGTGTAGACCAAGTGATGCTACAAAAAATGCCCACTACACATCCTCTGTTCCCCGTCTCCTCATCCACCAGGCCTTCTCCTCCGCTGCAGACTGTCAGAGAAGCACTGTTTCTGCGTCACCTCCTTTCATATGATATTGCACATACCTGTAGTATGGCATTTCTTTCTTTGCCAAAGGATTGTTTACATGGTTTTGTCCTTGTCTGTACTCTGAGCATTCCCACAGTGGTGAGTGTTTGTTGAATGACTTTATCTCATCATGCAACTCTAACACTCAGTTTCCAGTTACCTCAGCTGATAGAAAGGAGGGGAGGTATAGAATAGCATAAAATAATTGACAATTTTGAAGTCCAAGAATCCTGATTCAAAAGGCTTTGTGTACTCAGCAAAGCAACAAACAGGTAGCCAGCTGGAAGGTTTTGGAGGATGAAGTCAGCTAATTCAGACTCTACGGGTAGCTGGTGGCTGCAGAGGACAGTAAAATTTACATGGTGGAATTTGTTCTTCCAGATGTCTTGGCACCAGATTCCTGTGGTCCAGTACTTTCATCATCACAGCTGCAAGCTTATCCTTCCGCACTCTGGTGTCAGTTTAATACTAAGATGCACACTATAAAGTTGAAGAAGCTGGCCTTCCCCCTGGGAGGACCTTGAATGCCAGGCCAGGAATCTGATGGGGCAGAGTGTGGCTCAGAGTGGCTTGCCTGGTGTGCATAAAGCCCTGGGTTCATCCCCAGCACTGTCAAAAAAACATCCTTTAAAAAACATCCTGTTTAACTGCAGATGATAGTGTGTCTTGGTTACTTTTCTCTCGTTGCTGGAACAAAATACTCCACGCCCAAAGTTAAAGAGAGAAAGGTTTATTTAGCTCACAGTTTGTGGAGGTTTCAGTCTATAGTCAGCTGGCTCCAAGGCAGAGTGGCATGGCAGAGGGGCATCACTTCAATACAGCACAAGACAGCAAAAGCAGCAAGAGCAGAAAGGGGACAAGTGCAAAAAGCTCTTTTCCTCCCTTGTACTGTAGGTGGATTACCCACTCCCCACGGTGTGTGTAGCACTCACACCATCTCCAGGCTCTCCTCTTGCATAGGATGAGGATGTTTACAAAGTAAGGACCCTGCCCACTGCTGAGTCATTTAGTTTAACTTCTAAACTTCTCAAATTGATGCAATGTACCAACCATTACATGCTGCAGATCCGTAATCCTACTGGGGGGAGCTGAGGCTGGCAGATCATGGGTTCAAGTCCACCTTGGGCTCCAGAGTGAGACCCTGTCTCAAAAAGAAATTGAGTTTGAGGAGCAAGGTCTGGCTTGTTGGCTGATCCCTCACTGAGGATGTAAAATGTGGGTTGGAGGAAGAGGAAGAGCTGTTGGGAAGGGGTTGAGAGAACAAAGAAGAGCTCTTTGAATAGAAGGGGCCACAGCTTCCTGTGAGCAGATAGGGAAAAGAGAAGGACTGGCAGCAAAGAAACAGACTCTGACTGCCATGAGGCAGGGAAGCAGGGAGCTCACAGATAGCTGGGCTACCCTTCTCCAAGGGAGGAGAGGGGCGGAGGAGCATAGAATTTCTTCCTAGGCAGAGCAGCAGGGAGTTGAGGGGTCAGCTGGAATCACTACTCATGATTTTTAAATAAAGGCTGATTGATTGATTTTAGCACACAAGATTTTTCTGCCGGGCGTGGTGGCACACGCCTGTAATCCCAGCACTCGGGAGGCTGAGGCAGGAGAATCGTTGTGAGTTCCAGACCAGCCTGGGCTACAAAGTGAGCTCAAGGCCAGCCTGAACTGCATAGCAAGACCTTGTCTCAAAAAGACAAAAAAATAAAATAAAATAAAATAAAACTTAGTTGTAATTTTATATTTCATGCTGGGCATGGTGGCGCATGCCTGTAATCCCAGCACTTGGGAGGCTGAGGCAGCAGGATTGTTGCGAGTTCA
>NW_004955489.1:2321053-2337552 GCF_000276665.1 Chinchilla lanigera
CCTCAGCCTCCCAAGTAGCAGAGACTACCCCTACATGCCACCATGCCTGTGATCTTTATCCAGTAAGAACTGCCACTCCCACACACAATCCGGAGGTGCTGCTTTAGAGGATAAGTGAAAGATGATGAAGGGCTGAGCCGCGGGACCAGAGATGGCTGTTGAGGGCATCTCTGCTACCTCTGAAAGCACCACTTGGGTTGTGTTCTGGGTTCATTCATTTATTTACTGAGACAAGGGCTCCCTATGTATATTAGACTGGCCCGGATTTACTACTTGGCCCAGGCTGGCCGTGATCTCGCAGCCATCCTCTTGCCTCAGCTTCCCAGAGTGCTAAGATCACAGGCTTGTGCCACCACGCCGGGCTACAGAAAGTGCCTTTCTGTGCCTCTGTTCTGTGTCCCCTGCCAGTCGCTTGGGACAGAAGGGTGAGGTCCGTACTCGGTCTTTCTTCGTCACTCCACTGCTGTCGTGCAGCGCCTGGCCTGCCTGGCCCTGTTCGAAGCGCTGGAGCCAAGCGAGGAACAAATCATATGCACGAGCAAATCCTGCGCTCATGCAACTCGCGTTCCGGCGGGGAGACGAACAGTAGAGAAGTGCAAGGTCGACAGTCGCCGGTCGGATTTGCACTGAGGCCCGTGGGGGCAGGCAGAGGGTCAGGTCTGGAGACGCAGCCTTGCCGGGAAGGCTGCTCCGAAGGCAGAGCCTAGCCAAGGTCAGACGCGAAGCTCTGGGGCCTGAGAGGCTGCGGCGGGGCCTGAAGGAGACGCGTCCCTGACTGGAGACTCGGAGTGGGCGGGCGCAGAGGGCGCGGCCAGGGGCCTGGGTGAAGGCGTCTCCCGCAGAGGTTCCCGGGTGACAGGACAGTGGCGGGGCTGTGTCCCTGCTGCAAGACGCCGGGAACGCGCGCCTGCGGTGGGGCGCCCGCGGCTGTTGGGCTCCCAGGTGGGTTCCCAGGTCCCTTGTGCCTGCGCCCTGGCTCCTGGCAAGAGCCTCCAGCTGCCCTTGGCCGCAGCGTTTCCTCGGGCCTCCCGCGGGCTGCGCGTCTCCGGCTGCGGAGCTCACGCCTCTGTCCCTGGCCCCTGGTCTGCTGAGTGTTGCGACTCAGCCACGCGCCCGCCTCTCTTCCATCCGCAGTCCAAATCCATCGCCTCGGTTTACAGCGCCCCCTCTGAGCGCGCCCTCCCACATGGATCCTGCAGAGCCTGTTCCTCTCTCCTCGGGAGTCATCCAAGCTGCTGTGGTTTTCTATTTTTTGAGACAGGGCCTCGCTGTGCAGTTCAGGTTGGCCTTGAACTCACTGTGTAGCACAGGCTGGCCACGAACTCACGGTGACCCTCCTGCCTCAGCCTCCCGAATGCTGGGATTATAGCACCGGAGCATATTTCGACCTCCAAAAATCTCTCCCTCGCGTGGCCGTCTGTGACTCCAGGTTCTCCGGGAAATCAGAGCCCTAGGAGGAGTACAGCAAGGAAGGGTGTCCGTGTGTGTGCGTGTACATGTGTGTGCGTGTGTGTGACAGACATTGCAAAGGGGTCCTCACAGAGTGGCGGCCCGAGCCGTGGAACCTGCCTGGCGATGTAGGCCCCAAAGCCTTCTCCCCGGACTTCGCACAGGCTCCACTCGCAGGCTCCGCACCGGATTGGAAGAGGCTCGTGTGCACTACGGGAAGATAACTCACTTTCCTCCAATCCCACCAATCTAAATGTTCATCACACCCAAAAATTACCTTCGCCGCATCATCTGGGCCAGCGTTTGTCCAAACAAACGGGTACCATAACCTGGCAGAGCTGACAGTCAACCCTTACGAGAGAGGGTGGAGCAGAAAGGCCCTGTGGTCCTCACTGCACTGGACACCGGGTACAGCGGAAACTGACAGCTCCAGCTCGCCAGCGAGTTCTGCGCCCAGCCACGCATGCTCCGTGCGCGCGCCCTGCCCAGCACTGCCCTGGGGCCGAGGCCACAGCAGCGAAGAAGACTGATGGTGATTAAATCTGACTCTTTCCTGCGTGTATTTTGGCATCTTAGCGGTCCACTCTGAAAGAATTTCTGTTGTTGTTTGTTTGCTTGTTTATTGATAATTTTTCCGTGCTGAGGATTACACTCAGAACCTTTACACTGAGCTACATCTCCAGCATTTAGAAAAAGTTCTTTTCAAAAAATTTGAGGCGGGTTCTTGTAAAGGCCTCACAAGGGAGATGCATGGCCTCACAAAGAACATGGAAAATTGCTGATTACTCCCCCTCTTTTCCTTTCCACCTGCATTGTTAAGATAGTTCCGCATTCTAGCCACTCCCTGAAATGCATCGTTCCTTTCTTGTAAGTTCCCTATAGTTTCTCGGAAGACTGCTTCATAAAGATATCACTTGCCAAGCAGGATGCGGTTTATGTGGTTTTTTAGCTTAAAAGCTGCTCTCACCCCTGGTTCGGGGCTGATCTGATCATACCCTGCTTGGAGGCTCTAAGTCAGTCACTGGCCAGCTAATAAAGGCTCATTCTTAAATCCCAGTTGGCGATCCATGTGATTTGGTGTTTGTCGGTTGGTACCTTGGTTCGGTTCTGAGTTCAGAACAGTTCTCACTAAGTTCCCGAGTTCCTCATGCTGGAAATTGAGATCCCCCTGTCTCAGCCTCACAGAGTGCCAGGTTTACAAGTATGTGCCACCATGCCTAGCTTCCTGTTTTGTTTTGTTGGCTAGTGCTGAACAGTTATGTAATCATCTCCTTGCTATACTCCTTGCTATACACCAGAGTGAGGCTGGAAGCAGTCTTCCCATAATTCCTATAATTCCTATAGGTCTACTCATCAAAATTAGCAGAATAGGATTTGGAAAAGAAAATGGAAGTTAAACTAAGCATGGCGGGCACACCTAGAATCCCAGCACTGGAGAAGCTGAGGCAGGAGGGCCACCTTGAGTTTGAGGCTGGCCTGGGCTACATAGTGAGTTCAAGGCCAACCTGAACTGCATAGTGAGACCCTGTCTCCAAAAAAAAAAAGTTTGATGATTTGCTTAATTGTGTTAGAATATATGGCCCACAGAGTTGTAAAAATGGCTTATCATGATTCTCATCTTTGAATAACTCAGGGTTATTCAAACACAATCTAGGCGATGCTGAGAAGCGATTTTGCTGATGTTATGGAAGTCCCAGGTCAGCAGACTTTGAAACGCGGAGTAATCAAGGTGGGCGTGGCCCCGCAAATGAACCCCTGACCAGCAGACAGTGGTCTTTGACCAGCAGCAGAGGACGAAGTCAGAAGCTCAGAGTGTGATGGGATTCAGGGCGCCACTGCTCACTTGGGGAGGGAAGGGGCCTTGTGCCAACGAATGTGAGTGGCCTTCGGAACGGAGAGCAGCCCTGCCAAAGCCAGGAAGGAAAAGGGACCTCCCTCCTCCAATCACTGAGCGGATGCTGCCAACGCCAGAGTGAGGCTGGAAGCAGTCTTCCCAAGCCCTCAGAGAGAGCCAGCTGGCAGGCATTTTGGTTTGGCCTTGCTGGATCCTGTCTAGAGAATCCAGGAGAACACAAGCAGCCTTCTGGGCCACAGAACCATGAGCTAATAAACGAACATTGCTTTAAGCCTAGAAGTTTGTCATTATTTATTATGCAGTACCAGAAAAAAGTACAGAGTGCACAGCTAACCGTCTACTCAGCTTTACCAAAATCCACTTTTGTGAAGGGATAACCCAGTCAACAAATGGGCAAACGGGCTGGAGGGTATCTCTCAGAAGAAGCACAGATGATTAATAGTGCGTGAGAAAAATGCCCAACACCTTTCATCACTAAGGAGATGCAGATCAAAACTACACTGAGATCCCCTCTCATCCCAATTGGAATGGCTATCATCAAGAAAATAAGGACAACAAACAAATGCTGTGAGAGCGCAAGGGAAACGGTGTCCTTTTACACTGCTGGTGGGGACGCAAACTAGTACAGCCGCTGTGGAAAGCACTACGGAGCTCCTCAGAAAGCTGAAAGCAAACCTATTACATCATCCTCCTGTGGAATCTCCGAAAAAACACATAAACAACATTAAAGTAGAAAGGGGACCATTAGGGAAGGGGCTGGGGAGGGTAAGAAAGTATAATAGGGAGTGTGGATGTGATCAAAGCATGGCATATGCCTGGGCTGTGTAAAAATGTCACAATAAACCTATTACACAATTCATATATGCTAATTATAATTTTTAAAATCTGGTTTGTCACCTTTGACAAATTTGCATAAAAGGAGAATGATTGTGGTTATGTGGCCGGTGGTGTTTATTTATGAAAATTGCAAATTTGAAACATCTGAATCCTCTTTCCAAAAAATGTCTGTGGCAAAGTTTTAAACTATTATGCTAAAAGCAAAATGACTGAGCAGAAAGAATCAGGAGCAGAGGTTGAGCCTGTAACCCTGGCACCCTGAGAGGCTGGAGCGGGGAGATCAGAAGTGAGAGCCCAGCCTGTGCAACTTAGTGAGAACTTGTCTCAAAATAAAAAATGAAAAAAGCCTGGAGATGTAGCTTGATATGAAGGCCCTGGGTTCAGTCCGCAGTAGCACCATACACCTAACACACACGTACACACACACATGCACACACGCACACACACAAATAAGAATCCATAAGCCATGCCCATCATCACTGTGTATTTAGTATCATCTTTATCACATGTTGTGAATAAGGATAAGTCATCACATGGTCAAACTCCTAGCATTAAATACTCCAAGATAAAAGAACTGAAGGAAATGAAGAATTTGTTAATGTTTCGGAAATGAGGGCTTCAGGCAAGCAGAGCTGTGTTTCCTGTCCTTAATGAATATAGATGGATGTGTTCTGTGATCACTTAATATGCCTGGAATAAACTCCCTCTTGGGCTGGGACTGTATTTCTTAAAAGCTAAGTAGGAATATAAGTGAGCCTGCCTGGCCGGCTCTCATCAGAAGTAACTTGTTACTGTGCGTAAGCCATTTCTGACAGAATTACAATGTGCAGTTCTTAGTTGCACATTCTGGGTCCCTCAACAAAGATCATCCTAAGTTTTTCCCTCTTCCTATTTTATCAACTGCAAAATGTATTGATTTCTAGTGGCAGGCCATCCCTGAGGCTTAGCGATAGCGCTGAGCATATGGCTTCAGTTGCTGCCACTACTTTAGCTGATCCATGAAAATGAAGTTAGCTTGGCCACAGAACAGACCAAAACACAGAAAGCTTCTGGCCTGCCAGTGAAGCCAGGTGAGGTTCAGGTCCTAAAATTATTTTCTTTTTCCCTCAGGATCCTGACAGTTAGATAATAACTGTACATAAGAGAACTGCCAGACAGAAATATGCATCTTGCTTTTATTAATGGTTTGGCAAGTGTCCAGTAGCTTTCACACTGCGCAGATCCCTGGTGCAACCTGGAACAGGCAAAAGCTGCTTCGGACCAGTGCACACCAGGCTCTCCCACCCCCCTGCACTGCATTTGGCTGGGCCGAGGCTCAGGCTTGAGCATCCCGGGCTGGGGATAAGGAGGGGATGCTGGGTCTGCAGGGTCCTTGGAGGCAGACTACAGCAAGGCTTATCACATTACCCTCATATTGGGGGCTGGGGATTTAGCTCAGCGGCTAAAAGCGCCTGCCTGGCAAGCGCAAGGTTGTGAGTTCGGTTCCCGGTACCGGAGAAAAAACAAAACAAAACAAAACAAAACAAAACAAAACACATTACCCTCATACACACATACAGGGCAGACCCTGCTCCCTTGTTACATGGACACAAGAGAGGAGATGGTCCCTACTTTACTTAGAACAAAAGAGATGTGGACCAGATGACCTGCAGGGCCTAGTCCTGCTTTTGAGCCCAACAGCGCTGCTCACTACAGCCCGGAGGAATTCTCCATGTCTCCGTCCCGGGAGGAACTGGTGAATAAAGGAGACTTCAGAGTCAGTGGAAGCTCCCTCCTCCATCGGGACAGAGGTAATGCGTAGAGGTACTATGAAGGCCCTGCTCGCTGATGGAAACTGTTGCTGGCTCTTTAGGCCGGACTTGAAATTGATTATTTCAGTATTTCAGAAAGCTCTGAGCCCAGGATTATCAGGAAATTAATAGAGCATAGATAACTCTTCCTCACTTTGGCCTGGCGTTTAGGTTGTTCCACCAGCAGAACCTAAAGCAGTGTGGTATTTGGAGGAAGACTCCATGCTTAGAGGCCACGTGGGAAATACAGGAAAATACTACCATCTCAGAGTCTGTTCCTTCACCATAAAATACAGGCCAACTAGCCTGCCTTAAAGAGCTGCAGGGAGATTGTGAAATGCACGAGGCACTTGATAAATGATATTATTAACAGCTCCTGATGTTTTTGTGGTATGGGTATTGACAGAATAAAAGGAGTAGAACCAGGCCAACTGGAAATTAAAAAACAATCCTGGTCAAAGAGTAAGACCATGCTTCCCTCTGTTCAGATTTGAAAATAAACCCTCTTAGTTGGAGCCATACATCTCTCTGTCTATGTGTACATGTGTGTCTGAGAGAGCTGCTGCTATTGCTCCAACCACCAAATGCCAAATCCTAAACATACTAAAGTATTTAGTATGTACCAGGTACTCTGGTAAATCAACTATGTACATTATTTTGTTCCTACTAGATATAAAATACATATGAAGAATTAGCGAACACTTGTTGATGAATTGAATAAATGATCCTCTAATAACTTCATAAAGTTATCACTGGAGTACGATTTTCTCTATCTTGTAAATGCTGAAGTGAAATTAGATGCAGAGTAACTTGTGGAGGTTCCGTAACTAGTGTTAGAGCTAGGGCTGGAAACCCGTCCTCCATGACTTCAGATCACTGCATGGCTGTGTTACATTGCTGTCCATGTGCGCTCACACACACACACACATACTTATGCACATCAGTCTGCTCATATAGCACAAACTCCTGCCTTACACGTCTCTCTGCGCATCTCTACTGTCAGGGCTCTCTCCAGGTGGTTGCTAGTGTATTTGTTGTTATTGTCGTCATTTGTTTGGCAAAAAAAGGGTACTGAGTACTGAGTACTGGGTACTGGGTACTGGATACAGAGCTATTTTTTTTTTTTGAAACAGAGCCTCCCTAAGTCACTAAACTGCCCAAGCTGAGCTTGAACTTGTAATCCTCCAACCACGCCTCCCAGAGTGCGTGGGCTTATAGGCAAGCCTCACCACATGGGCTGTTTTTTGTTTATTTAGTTTTTTCACTACTGTTGCGTTTAGTTAGACGGGCAAACAGGCGTTCCATGGGGGATATAAATCTGATTGCTCCTGCCATCTGCACCCATCCGCACCCATCCGCACCAGGGAAATGTTTATTGCAGTAGGCCTCGTGGAGGGTGCAAGGAGGAATCGACCTGGGTAGGTGGCGTCTTCCAGGAGCCCCCAGGTTGGTGGGAAATATGAAACAAGCTTGTCTATGCGTATGAATCGAGGCGGAAAGGCATGGGTCTCACACAGAAGCTGTAGGAAAGGAGCTCCGAGAAGGGAGAGACCGAGCACATGGTACCCAGGAAGGCCACACAGGCTTGGTGAACCAGTGAGCCTGGCCTGGAGGGGAGCAAGGCATGGGACCGGAATTCACACCGGCTGGGTAGTGGGGGAGGAAGAGCCGCCCAGCCTGATTGGGCGGAAGGGGAGCATCACCGAGCGCCCGCTGCGACGGCCCCCTAAGGCACCAGGGGTTTCCGCATTTGACAAGCAGGGAGCCAGACCTGGAGGAACCGGCTCAAGCTCACGCCCTAGACCTCTGTGGGTCTCGGTGTCCTCGTCTGTAAAGTGGGGCTGACGGGCTGAGGACCACAGAGCCCTTCTCGCTGGATGTGTGCACGGACTTCGGCGCGGACTTTGAAGAGGACGCGGAGCAGAAGGGGCCACAGCTCATAAAGGGGGCTGAGCAGCCCTGTACGGGCGTCCTGGGGGCGGGGCTCCCCTCTGCAGGCTGAGGTTCTGGGGCGGATTGCGAGCGCAGAAGCCGAAACTGAAAGCACAGTGGGGAGCGTGTCGGGCCTTGCTGAGCCCTGCGCTGGCCTCGGCGGGGGAGACGGCCCTAGGAGGCTGGGGACAGAACCCCTGAGAATCTGCCCTGCCTGTCCCTCGGCCTCTTTGCATTGCCCCTTCCTTCTCTTTCTCTCTTTTCCTCTTGCGATCTCTCTCATCCTTTCCTTCTTTTTCTTTTCTCCGAGTTAAAATATGCAGAAGCTGTTTTAAGCTGAAAAGCTATAAAAAGATACAAGACTATTATTAATATTCTCTTTCCTGTGTCAGTAGCTTTCAACTGGGAACAAATGTGTCTCCTGGGGGACATATGACGGTGATGAGCGACGTTTTTGGATTGTCTCCGCTGGAAAGGGGGGACACTGGCATCTAGTGGGCGCTGTCATCCTACAGTGCACACAACAGCCCCTCAAAACAAACACTTGTCCAGCCCAAATGTCGGGGCGCGAACAGCTCAGAACCGGACCACCCCGAGGTCTGGCGGCAGTCACCGCAGCACTGCTGAGCTCTACCTGTGGCTCCGGCCGATTTGGGGCAGGGAGAGGCAAGCAGGTCTGCCAAGAAGGAGGAGTGATCAGGAATCTGACGTTTTCCAGTGTTGCTTTTCAGATGCAGTGTGATAACTGGTATCGATCAGCGCTTACTAAGTGCCAGACGTTTTAGGCACTTCACAGATACTAACGTGATTTCCTGGCCACCCTTCTAAGCAGGAGCGAACAAGCTCACACACAGCAAGCAGCTGGCCAGGTCAGGAAACAAACCCAGACAGCGGCCAAGCCACAGTCCGCAGCCCTCTGCTTCGCTGCGCGGATAGCGAAGGTGACACTCCCAAAGGGTCACAGTCTGGCCTGTTTCTGTTATGGTTTTCTGCAGAGGCTTGAGTTACAATACTCCTTTTATGCTTTCTCATTAAGGCTCGCTTGGCTGAAACTACTCTTAATCTTACAATGACCAGTTGGGATACTCTTCTATAATTTTGGAGTAGAGAGGAGTCCCTTTGCAAAACTAATTGATGACTGCAAAATCTAATTTCATCTCAGCAACAAGAAAACTGGTTGTGTCTCAGTTTCCTGATCTGTAGAATGTAAATATTATCTACATTGTAGGACTTTTAAATGAGAGCTAGATGAGATAGTACAGCAGTCTTCAATACACAGCTATAGACATGCACTAGTCTTTGAAGACTTGCTTCTGGTCTGTGGGGAAAGAAGTATAGCAATTAAGAATGCTTTCAAATGTATAGCAACTTGTCAGAGTACCCTAGTAATGGTATGTTTTTAATAATAAAATAACAGTAACTGAGCTTCAGCTTTTCTTTTTCTTTCTTTCTTTTCTTTTTTTTTTTTTTTTTTGGTCTTTTTGCCACAGGAGCTCACTATGCAGTTCAGGCTGGCCTTGAACTCACTTTGTAACCCAGGCTGGTTTCAAACTCACAGCAATTCGCCTGCCTCAGTTTACGATTATAGGCAGGTGCCACCACACCAGCTCAACTTTTTTTTGAATCTTCACTTTTCTAGTAATTGATTCTTGTTGAACTTTACAGAAGCATTTGTTTTTGACTGATTGGAAATTTAAAAAGAACCTTGGTTCATCATCACGGAGAACTTGAGAAATGCTGCGCTAATGTCTGTTAAACAGCTGATACGGCACCTGGTGCTTAGAGCTTTGTAAACGTTGATAACAATGATGACGGCCATGTATTCTGACAAAATGAGTTCTCTGTCTCCGAGATGTATGTTCTGAGATTTATCTTCTGTGTCATTTTAAGTTCATCCTCAGTTCTATTAAATCCCTTTCCTACAGTGGAGTCATTAAGGGAAGTGCTGCTCCCCTCCTCGCCCATTTATCATCTATCAGACACTGAATATTTTAACAGCCAGTGTCCCCCTTGGTCTCAAGGGGGAGATAGCCCGCACAGCACATAGCTATTCTGACTGTTATTCTGCTCTGGAGGGTGACCTGGCCTCTCCCTGTGCCCCAGCTGCTGAGGTCCAGACTCCGTGGGGGGGCACCCTTTCTGCACGATCTCAGTGCTCCTCCTGGAAGGAGTGCCAGCATCCCTTTCCTAAGAAACCGCACATTTAACAGCCCAGGTATTCTTGGGTCACCCCAGTTATTCCTCAGTGTCCTTCAGTGACCTTCAGTGAGGCTCCCATTTCAAATAAGACAAACTCCCGGGTAACAGAGGCTTTCATGTTGATGTTATTGACTCCCTACCCACCTTTATGTAGTGGACAGATGAAAGGGGCGGCAAAGAGAAGAGGACAGGCGGTCCCCGCAGGAGGTCTATGCCTCTCCCTGGATTGCCCAGTTCCCTCCCTCCCTCTGACCTACTCCACGCAACCTATTTTCTCTTTCCTGGAACCAAGAACATTAGACCCATATCATCTTTTCTGAAATCCCACTTAAGACTCTCTTGAGACTGTCATGATGCTGCTAAGGTAACCAAAAGCACTGCGATGGATCAGAATCCCCAGGCAAAGGTCTGACACTGTTGTGCTGGAGATGCAGCTGGCTCCCAGGCCTCCAATCTGAACCTGCTTCAGGGACAGCCGCTGGGTCCTCCGCCTAAGGGCCAGTACCCCTTGGAGAAGCCAGGCAAGGCTCGTACCTTTTGGCACTGCGCACCCTCCTGCTTGCGGAGGGCCCCTTCCCAGCTTCATCATTCACATAATAAAATCTCTGTGCCCCAGAGGAATGCAGCTCGATTTCTTTTGTTAAAATCTCATTAAAGCCTGCTTCAGCCTGTAATAATTCATTAATAGATGGCTGTGCAGTTTGGCTGCAATTGGGTTTTCTTTCGTTTCTCCTCAGGTCTCATAATTGCTGCCTAATCTCCAAGGCATTTTAGCTGTCCCTGAAGTGTGATGGGTGCTGCAGCCACTGCTGACCTGGCTGAGCAGAGAGAGCTGTCTCCTCCCTTGCCTCTTTGCTTTTGAAGCTGCTTCCTGTTCAGCAGGGAAGCGTGGCTCTTTTTATAAAACCAGGACAAATTCTTTGGCGTGTCTCCTGCCCACTGGTTTGCGTTAAGCCTACCTAGCAAGAGTCTCGCTGGCTCTTTCTGGCTGCATCTGCATAAGACCTCCAAAGCAAACAAACAAGGTGTTAACCGAGTGTCCATCCAGCGGTAGCAGCTAAAATGTTGTCAGAGGATGTGATGGTGTCTGTCTGAAGCCTCAGTGGTCCCTGAGGAAATCACATGAAACCATGGAGGTGGAAGCAGATTATAAACTGTAGTCAGTAGAGAGGCAATCAGGAAGTGAGCTGGAATACCCCGAGTTCTGCCTGAATTGTGGATGGCTCCAGTGGCCTTAGGCCTAAACAGAGGAAGTACTTTCCCCAACACCACGCCTACCAGGCTCCACCTGTCAATCAGCGTCTTCACCAAGCTGCATACAGCCATGGCTACTGAATTACAGGGTCCTGCTGCCACAGTTAAGTGGGCAACTACCTTCTGATAGTTTGAGAGGGAAAATGAAATTCTATAAATACCATTACTAAGTAGTACTGATGCTACTACTGATGCTAATGACAACATCTCCAGCTAATACGTACTATGCACTTAACATGTACTAGGGATTAAGGTCTAAGATGCTGTTTTAAACCCTTTACTTCTCATTAATAATTTCATGAGATAAGTGTTATTATTCCCATTTTTAAATAAGGAAACTAAAGGTGAAGTGATGAGCTAGCAGTTGAAGCTGGAAATGCTGACTCCAGAGTTTGCTTCCTCATCTAGTTGAACTTTTTATATTATCTGTGCTAAAATATATCACTATTAAATTGGAAATAGGAGTGACTTACTTCTATCCTGCTGGACCATCCCAATGGTCCTGTGACTGGGAAGGTAGACCTACCCGCTACAGAGGGAAGTGTTTGGAAAATGGGATGTAATAACTTCTGGGTCAGTGAGTAGCAGAGGGCCGTGAGATAAGGCGCAAGGCATAGAAAATGCAAAGGGTAAGTGGGGTGAGGCAGCGGGGCGGCTTCTAAGAAGAAAGGGTGGAGAGGTAAGAAAAGCTCTGTGGGCTTCCTCAGAGGCCATGTTGAGAAGCGCAGTGTATGCTGCAGGCAAAGGAGCATCCACTGCAGGGTTCTAGTGTGGAGGACAACTGTCATCACTGCCTCTTAGGACTGCCTTAGTGCACTTCTATTGTCATAGAGTACTTGAGACTGGGTCATTTTAAAGGGAAAAAGTCGTGTTGTTCAGCTTCCAGTTGGTTATCACCTGGCCCGGTTGCCTTCCTGTGATGGTGCAGCATGGCTAAAGCCAGTGTCTCCCCTCACGGCAGATAGAAAGCAAAGATAAGAGGCGGCAGGGCTGATGTCCCACCGTCCCCTCCAAGGCTGTGCCCCAGGGACCTAACTTCCTCCCACTGGGCCCACCCCTTAATGGTTCCTCACTTCCCAAGGCTGCATGGGACTCAACTTACATGTTTTCTACATTTGTGAACCTCAAATGACAAATACTGGGGCTTCTGTTTAATTGTCCTTTGCAAAACTGTGCAATAAAAATGAGCAAAGTTGATTTTAGGTCCAGATTTTCTTGTATGGAACTACAAGAAAAACCATGGAGGTGGAAGCAGTTTAAAAACTGTAGTCAGTAGAGAGGCAGTCAGGAAGTGAGCTGGAATACCCTGAGTTCTGCCTGAATTGTGGACTCTACTCTCTCCCCACCTTGTCTGTATTCTCTCCCTCTCTTCCAGATCCCAGAACCTTCCTGTTCTCTTCCCTTTCCCATCAAATCATTCTCAGGAAGGGTTTCAAGCTATTCATGCTGATCATGCTAAACAGGGCCACCATGCAGTTGGAGGCTGGCACTGTGCAGTGCCAATAAGCTTGAAGTGGGGTGCGTCCTAGGGACACCTTTCCCTGGAAAGAGGCCCAGTGCAAGCCAGGAAATGAATCTGAAACAGTGGGACTTCAGTCAGAGTTGAGCTGCTGAATGGGTTCTGAGGGGCACTAAAGGACCCTGCCCCCCAGACCCTGAAACCAAGTAGGCCGCTGCTTCTCCCAAGGACTCAAAAACCTGTTCTCCTTCCGGGTTAACCTCACAGGCAATTAAAGTCGCTCCCATGCTGCCGTTTTAAAAAGCCAATTGACATTATGTTGAAAGACAGCCTGTGTCAGTGGCCTCCCCTGGGCTGCCCTCTCTGCAGACCCATAGCTTTTCTCCTCCACTAAGGTTAAATTCTCCACAAGGATTTCATGTAAGGCAGAATCATCTGGGCTCATGGGATTCTTTTGCTTCTCAGGCAAATACCTTCAGCGAAACAGGCTCAGCTCTTTGGAATACAAACCCTTAGCTTGAGGTTGCTTGAGTGGAAATTTTAAACAAGCAGCTCCTTCAGCTCCTGAACTACACAAAATGTGATTTTCTTAATTTGTGTGTTTGCAAAGAAGCTAATAAATGGACATTACTCAGATCTGGACACATCTTATCACTCAGCTTGATCCTAATATCACTGGTAAAAACCCATTTGCTGTGCTAGCAAAGAGCTAAATACATTATGTCCAGTGACATGACTCATGCCTGGACGCAGTCTCGGTGACACAGACTGAAGGCCTGTCCCCCAGGGATGGCAGGAGCTGCATCCTCCAGCTCCTGTGATGTCCCTGATTGGAAGCGCCCCTTGCTGCTGAGGGCTGATGTGAGGCAAGCACCTGACTCCTCACGAATCCTGAGGTGAAGGTGAAAGGAAGGCTGCGCCCCTGGCTTGGGTGAAGGGAGGTGACAGCAGCAGGGGGAAGGACTGGAGGAAGTGCAGCTGCCACCCCCACAGAAGTCAGGTCGGCTGTGCACTCCGTGGGACACGTGGGATCACCGTGCTTCGGAGCACAAGTGCCCCAGCCCACGCCAGCAGGGCACGGAAGTCCCCCCATCACCTGTCAGGAAGCCACAGCCCTGTAGGGTGGATTTCAGGATGCTCCTGGGTTCAAGGAAGGACAGCGCTCTCGAGCTTCTCAGGGTCAGAGGGCCTGGCAGCTTCAGGGAGGACCGGCCACGTGGAGCTCCATGTAATTCTGCTGGCCCACAGCTGCCTCTGCTTTCTGCCCATCTGCAGGCTGCTCAGAGGGGAGGCAGAGTCACCCGATGACTGTGTGCCCACAGCCCTAGGTGCTTTCCACAGTGCTGTGGGAAGCACCCTGGTGCGCATGCTCTGCACCCTGAAGTGCGATGGTCCCGGCCAGACAGATGCGTTCTTCCTCTGGGGCCTTGAGCACACAGTCCCGCACTCTTCACCCACCTCTTCCCCATGGAGCCCTTCTGAGCCAAACCTCACGGCCTGCTGCAGCCTCTGCCTTGCACTCCAGTAGCAGTTTGCATCCAGCCGCTCATTCTTTCGTTCACTCCTGGGCTATCTACTGACCACGACTGGATGCAGATCAGACACAGTTCCAGGCGGGGAACAAGGCAGATAATAATATCCTGATCTCATGGGATTTATTATCTACTAGGGAAAACAAGCAGTAAAATCATCCCACCTATTGCTGCTGAGAGGAGGACCAGAGGTTTTTTTGCAGCTGGAGAAATAAAAATTCTAAACTCCCCCAAAGATAGTTGCTTGAATTCAAATGAAAACATAAGTTATAGACGTGTGTGGCAAGCTTTGGTGAAAAGAATCTATTATGGTGAACATTTTTCATATGCTTTTCTAAGTGCTTCCCCGAGGTGGCCAAACCTCCAAAAACGGCTCTATTATCTCAGATCTCTTATTTCTCCTTCTCCAACCAGAATCTATCTTTACAGGGCAGTTGTTTAACTAAGCACGAGAGAGAAAGCAACTGTATTGAATTAAATCATACTAATGTATGAATGACTAGTGAGGCCAGAATCCTCAAAGAGTTTTTAAATTTTCTGTGCTAACTGTAAGTAATACCTAGATTTTTCATGCTTTCATATGACTTGGGAAAAAAGAAGGCAATATAGGAAAGATTCCTTGTGAGTGGTGGGCTGCGAGTTCCTGAGAACAGAGAGCATTTCATTCTTTATGTGTTATCCGGCCTAAGAGTCACTGAATTAAGGGGAACAGTGAAAGACAGGGTGGGGTGTGGGGGCAGGAGAGCAGGTGAAGCCACAGAGCAGGAAGATGGAATGGGGAGGGCAGGAAGGGTACAGAGGGGAGAGCAGGAGTCTAAACGAGAGGGCAAGAGGAGTGAAGGCAACCCAGGGTTGGTTTGGTTTCTGGGTTCTTTTGCAAAGAAAAAGTCTGCAGCAAGGAGGAATTTATTTCCAACACACACACACACACACACACACACACACACACAGAGAGAGAGAGAGAGAGAGAGAGAGAGAGAGAGAGAGAGAAAGCCCTGCTACTGCATCACAGTGTGGCCAGGAGAAAGTTGAGTGCCTGTGGGTGCTGTGTGCTCAGGGAAAATATCGCTCAAGCTGTAAACGTGTGTCCAGCACCACAGCAGGGACAGATGATGGGAGACTGCACCACTGGCAGCCTCCCCAGGCCCTGTGTCCAGCGGGAGGGATCCGAAGTCATTGGACAGTTACGGGAGCCCAGGGATCAACACTGTTAGGGTTGTAAGGATGGGTCTCTGCAGACCCAACATAACCAGGGTCTGCATTCCTCCTCATAAGGCTGCAGTGGGATTTCCCACTGAAGCCAAACTAAAGTGGAAGTGAGAGACTGAGAGAGACATACAGACAGAGAGAGACAGAGGGTGACAGACAGACAGAGATAGATCAGAAGTTAGGGAGTCAGGACGAATTTTCTTTGAGGTCTCAGAAAATAAAGGGACAAAGCTTTTCTTTAATCTGCTAAAGAAGAAAAGTGCCAGGTATTGTGGCACATGCCTGTGATCCGTGTCACGGGTTGCTGAGGCAGGAGTGTTGCTGTGAGTTCGAGGCCAGCCTGGGCTGCATAGCAAGACCCTGTCTCAAAAATATAAATGAATGAATGAATAAATAAATAAATAGAAGAAAAGTGAAACAGCAGAACTTTGGCTACAGGAAACCCAAGAACCTAAATGTTTTAGAATCTGACAAACAGATTCCTTAAGCAAGATCTTCCCAAGAATTCAAAGGGATGGGCACCGCTGCAGATCATAGGGCAGGGAGCCCAGGCTGTGCGACTGACCTGCCCTGCAGGGCCGGTGGGCCTAGTCCTGCCCAGGTCATAGTGCCCACAGCCAGCAGTGAACCTGCTTCTGTTGGATGGCCAGGACACTGCAGTGCTCAGGTTAGAGCCGAGGGCATCCGGGCCCCACCCTAGGTGGTTTTCTGGCTGGCCAAACTCCTTCATCTTGGCCCCCTTCTGTGAGAGGAAAGGAGTTCTCTGTCATTTCATGGCCTTTTCTGTCACAGAAGCTGTGCCCTCTCACAGCTTACCTTTCCCATGTTCCATCCCACACCCCCAAGGCTGTAGATATGATTGTTGTGGGGTGTGCGGGACGTGCATGCTTGATAATGATGATTTCACTTATCCTAGGAAGCCAGTGAACTCACACATTGAGTCTTGGCTACTTTTAATTTTTTTTGTTATTTTATTCTATTTT
>NW_004955489.1:2339744-2344661 GCF_000276665.1 Chinchilla lanigera
GGCTCCCTGTGCGCCGGAAGCCCTCCTTCCGGGGAACGACGAGGCCGAGAGTCTTGATTTTATTTATTATTTTGAGACAGGCTCTCACTGTGTAGTTCAGACTGGCCTTGAATTCACTATATAGCCCAGACTGGCCTCAAATTCACCCTGATCCTCCTGCATCAGCCTCTAGAGTGCTGAAATCACAGACATGTGCCACCATGCCCAGCTTGAGTCTTGACTATTTTATTTGCCCTCTGGCACCTCTGGGAGGAAGAGGAGAAACCTTGAAGGAAAATGCCATTCTGGGGAGAGGAACCGACCAGCCTAACGGGGAAGAGAAAGGTCTGGAGGCTCCCGGCTGCAGGCGCAATTCCACAGGCCAGGGGTGTCCAGGCCTCTCCACCTCATACCCTTCTGTGTTGTCCTGGAGTGATCTCTCTCCACGACCTGTGAGGAGCAAAGGAAATGCACACCAAGGGTCCCCTGCCGGAAGCATGTGTTTCCCTGAGGGATCTGGGGAAGGAGAGTGGGGGAAAGTTGAACCCTGGGGTCCACAGGCTGAAGTCTCTAAACTTGTATTAGAAATCTGATCCTTTTTTAAAGCCTAATTTCCACGCTAGGCCAATTTATTTTGACACATTTTGCGTTCCCACCACATTTCCAATGCTTGAATACCTGACATTTGATACATACAGATACACGCTGTGTCATTCCGCGTGGCACACATGAGCCTCCCACACTTGGGACTGACAGGTGACAGTCCCATAGACACAGGTGGGAATTTCTTTTTCAATTTCCCTAGAAGGAAGGGGACAGGGACGAGGCTCAGGTTGGGCATCTGAATGTGTGGCCAGTGTGGACAGGAGTGTGAGCCTCTGCTCCAGTGCAGTCCAGAAAGACTGCTGAGTCGGAGGACAGGGAGCTTTGGACACAATTTGAAAATATTGGACAGCTCTGAGGCTTGCTTTTTGCATATTTTTTTCCAAAACACAGTGACAAGTTCTTTCCTTTTAAAACAGTGACAAGTTCTGCTCACTTATGGAAAGTGCTAGGAGAAATGTGACATTTCACAGGGAAATTTTTGTCCACACCATTGTGGAGCCGCTCTTTCCTCTGGTGAGTGTTGAGGACGGCATGTGAGTGACCATGATGGAGAAGCCAGCTCAGTCTCCACAGCAGGTTGTGAGGTCAGTCTGGATGGCTCTGACCAGTGCCTTCAAAAGGAAATAATAGCTGGGTGTGGTGGCACATGCGTGTAATCCCAGCACTCAAGAGGTTGAGAAAGCAGGATCGCTGTGAGTTCAAGACCAGCCTGAACTATGCAGGGAGATCCTGTCTCAAAAAAAATAAAAAAAATTTTAAAAATAAAAAGAAATAATAAATGAACAGAAGACAACAGTTCCATTACTGTAACACACACTGGCCCCCAGGGTAAATCTTACATGGTACACAGAGCTTGGAATTTGGCATCAACTTGGTGATCATAAGCAAGTTCTTCATTTTCCTTCTTTAAACTTCCCTTTCATCATTGTGCAATGAAGTCCTTGAGTAAAATTCAAAGCTTCTGGAGTCCACAAAATATGGGAAAAAATATAGAATCCTGCCAAAACACGCTACATCTCTAAGTCGCCTAGCAACAACTGAGAGTATTTTTTGTTTTGTTTATTAAAATACTGGGGATTGAACCCAGGGCCTTTATATTGACCTTTTAAAACAATTTTTAAACATAAAACTTGCAAGCCTCCTGCCTCTTCCAGAATGCTGGGATCACAGGACTTGAGGGCATTTATATAAACTACGTTGTTGCTCTTCCAATGACATCTCAGTGGCTACTTAAAATTTGACTGAGATAAGCCCTTTGATCCTTCCATGCCCACTGCCGGAAGAACTACAGATTTCGGTGGGTCTTATGGAAGGGATATGTGGGGTCATGGTGCCAGCACTGAGGTGTATGTGCAAAAGACAAAATCGTGGCATAATAACTTGCTCGTGGTCTAAACACCTCCTCCACCGGAACCTTATCTGAAAAAAGAAACACAGCAAGACATCAAATTCTCAGTGTAGCTGGCTGCTGCCTGGGCACAGGGAAGCATGGCTCTGTCTGATGGCTCCCACACTCACCGAACGTCATGTGCCACTTCCCAGGACAGGGAGTCTTCCGCACGTGTTCTAGACCCTGAGCCATGCCTACTTCTTTGCCACTGAACAAAGGTCCAACTTTTGCCCCCCATGGTCACCGTTCGGGCCTCCAGTGCAATCTGGTGTAGCCTTGCTCTGTGAAGCAGTCCTAGTCTGAGTCAGGACTTCCCTAAAATCCCAGCAGTCTGTCTGGGAAGCTGAGGCTAGAGGATTATAAATTGATGGCCAGCCTGGGCCACTAAGCAAGAAAAGGGGCTGGGGATGTAATTCAGTTCGAAGGCCCTGGGTTCAACCTTCAATACCACACACACACACACACACACACACACACACACACACACACACGTCATGAGCATCAGTGCTCACAGGAAAGCATCTCAGATGGCTCATCCAATTCACATGTTACAGTGCAAGGTCTTTGCACTTGGTCCCTCTAGTGTTTCCAATTTGGAAGCAGTGGAATGTGATTTAAGTCTTGACACTGGCCTTCAGCGTAAGGATAGCAATTCCTGGGCTGCATGTCTCTTCTGTTACACTGGAGATCACTTCAGGTCTAGGACTCAGTCTTGTGTATTGTTGGATTCCCTAGCAGCAAGAACATCATCTGGTAAATCTGAGGCTCTCCATAGTTGCTGTTAAAATTCAGTGAATCACTGGAGGAGAAGGAAGAAATGTTATCTAAAATCATACTGAAGATATTGGTGTTATACTTGATCTCATCCATTTAATGAATTGTGCACATGGCATCAAAGAAATTTACTGCTCACCAGAAGGAGTCACTGGAACTTAAAGGGCCTTTGAAGACCTGAGAACTAGGGTGGGTGGGTCAAATCCTATCAACTGCCATGTTTGTAAATAAAGTTTTATTGGAACATGGCCACACCTTATTCATAGCTGTTTCTTTGTTTACTGCAGAGCACAAGTTGTGTTAGAGGTTGTACAACCCCTAAAACCTAATTATTAACCATTGGTCCTTTTACTGAAAAAGTTTGCCAACTCTGACCTAGCAGATATATAAGGATCCTGGGCCCTGCAGAGGAAAGGACTTGCTGGGTCTCATTAGCTGGGCAGATGGCTGTATGCTAGGAGGAATGGCACTTTCTAGGCCAAATTGCTCTTCACTATAGAGACAGAAGAGCACAGGTGGCACCAGACACCTGCCAGCGTCCTGGGGAGAAAGTGCCACACCAAGGAAAGAATCAGGGGAGAGTCCAGTGGGTCTGGGAAGCATCAGACCCACAGGGATTTGTGGCCTCCACCATGGTTATGTCACAAATGGATGGGCATCTGTGGTGGTGTGCAGGTGGCTTCCCAGGCACACTTGAGCCCTCTAGAAGGGCACAGCAGGGCAAGCCAGGACAGGAGAGGGTAAGCCATGAGGGAGGGTGACAACCCCAGAGCTGCTCTGGTTCCTGCGTGAAAGGCTTCTCAGAGTGTCCTGGAACCACAGGGGAAAGGAACAGCCTAAACATTCATAGCAGCAAATGGCGCTGAACCAGCAAAGTGTTCTCTCTGTGATCCAGGGCTGGTGTATCAGGCAGCAGGGGCAGTTACAGCTCTCCCACCTGCTTTAAACCCAAAGACACAGACTTGGGCTCTTTCCAAGACATATCATCTGAGCTGGATGGTGGAGCCTCCAAATCCTGCTTTATTTTAAAGAGGGGAAAAAAAAAAAAACCAGTAAAAACAATACAGAATCTCAAAATAAGATGATAGGAAATTAACAATGGTTATTATATTACATATTGTTACCTTCAAAGTAGTTGCTGAGATTATAAAACATAGCATGCAAAATTGATCAAACAATATAAGCATTAACAGTTCCTCAATGAACAGATAGAAATTAGTAGTACAATTATCTTAGCTATCTTGTGTATATATACATATCTTTTTCCCCCTTCCTTCTTTTCTCCTTTCCCCCATCCCAGCTGTTCTTTCCTTTTGAGCAGTTTCTTTCCCTTTCACAATATCTATTGTACTTTTTGGATCTTATTTACTCTTTCAGCTCTTACACTAGGGAGACAATATGGTGTTTGCACAGGTGAGTCTGACTTATTTCACTTATGAGTATGTTCTCTAGTTGCATCCATTTACCAGAGGAATAAAAGGAATAAGGATAGGAAAGGAAGAAGTTAAATTTTCATTATTCGCAGATGACGTGAGACTCTATAAGAATGAAACCGTGTGTTCAGAGCAGTGATCCCACACTTTACAATATGACACAAGTGTTACATGCCCATTTAAGGTCATGCTGTCACAGTGTCTAACAAGCCCATCACCTGATGGGAGGGAGGGAACTTAGACTTAATAGGAGCTGGTGACTAGGGACCAGGCTCTGTAGTCAGAGGTCACTTGAACAGATTGCTAAGTTGCAAATGACTTTTGTTCAGTGGAAACACAGATGAACTCTGCCAAACAGAAAACAGAGCCCCAGAGGGGCTGATGCTACTGCTCTGGCCAGCCTCAGCCAGTTCTGTCCAGCTTTGCAAACTCACATCCACATTCCTCTTTCCACAATCAGAACCAGGCTCTGGTTTCCCCTTTCACTTTATACTCCTGCTGGCTTCCTCACTAATGAGTCAGATAAATCTTTGATTCTCTCTTTGTATGAGGTTAGTATTTTGGATATTGCATAGAAAGTCCTTCCTCCAAAATTCACCCTCAACTTCCTTGCTTACGAGGGTCCTTCTGACTCTGCCCCACTGTGCATGGGACTCATCTGGCTTCTCCATTTCTCACCTGGAAGAGTAGACCAAGTCTCTTTGTTTAAGAGAGAGAGAGAGAGAGAGAGAGAGA
>NW_004955489.1:2344801-2378107 GCF_000276665.1 Chinchilla lanigera
AGAAAGAAAGAAAAAAGAAGGAAAGAAAGAAAAAGAAAAGCAAGAGGAAAGGAGGGAGGAAGGAAGGAAGAAAGGAAGAGAAAGAAATTCCCTTTGTGTTTACCTTATGCCAGGTCACCTCAGCAAGTCGCCTGGTGACCTTCTGGCCCAGTGTTGAGCTTGTTACTAAATCAATTACAGAAGAAAGGTCACAGCCCCTGTCTTTAAATAAGTGCCAGGCTGACAGGAGATGCACCGTATGGGTTTCTAGCACAGGCTTCAGTGCTGTGACATTGCTACGCCATGGGTGGGACACTCAGCTGCCTTGAGCTTTGAGCTTTGTCTGTGGATCCAGGGGAAACAGGAAGAAAGACGACTGGCTGTGACAGGCCTCTGCCTCTCTCAGCTCCCATGCACAGGAGCAGCTGGGAGATTGATCCCCCCACAGCCAGCACCTTGTTCAGCATTGCTGCTTCTCATGTTTGCGGCACGAGTCCTTGCAGGACCATCCATCACTCTGAACTGGCTCAGGGGCTCTCGGTGCATCAGCAGACACCCACTGAGGGTGCAGAAGGAAGAGCAGCTGCTGCTTGAGCCTTCCCTCCGGCTTGTTACCTGGCGTCTCACACTAGAGAAGATCCTCCCGCCTGCAACAGACCTGCAGGGGCGTGTGTGTGCATGTGTGAGCCTGTGTGCATGTGCTGACGGTGGGGTGGGCACAGGAGCTCTCGGAGTGAAAGGAGAAGGTTCCTGGGCTGAGTCTGAGGGGAGAAAGTGTCTAAGCAGGGCTCTGCAGACTTCTCTGAGGGCCCCGGCCCATCTCTGAGGAATGGCTTTGGCGATGCTGATTTTCCAATGTGTTCAGTGTGGACTCAGAGGACGGAGGAAAAGAGGCGTGGGTGCACGTGCTCACTTGAACAAGAAGCCTGTTGGATGGGTGGGAGATAAACCTGGCCACACTTCTGCTAACTCACTTTATAGATGAAGCCAGCGGGGGTCTCTCAGGCCTCAGATCCAGATATGCTGATTTGAGCTGCGTGAACCACAGCCAGCGAGAGCCCTCAGCCTCGTTCTGGAATTATGAACTCTGCGGCCCACAGCTCTGGCTCCAGCTTTGCTCCCCAGCTGAGTTCCACTCTGCCCTGCACCTTGCGGCTGTTCCTGCACCGCAGCCTACAGTTAGCCTGCATGTGAAAGGACTTGGCCCCCGTTCCTTGCCTTCCACATAATAACTATTCACTCATGGCGACAGAGGAGCTCACAGGCAGCAACACAAACCACTTCAAACCAAGCGTACAGCGTCCTCAGGCCGCCAGTCCTGGCTGCCATCCCCCCTCACCTCAGTCTTCTGGGCACAGGCGATGTTCTCTGACAGCCGGGAGCAGCAAGGCTGCTGCCAGGGCTCACGCCTTTGTCCACCCCCACATGAGGTCATTACCATTCTGTACCTCCTTCTCCTGATGGGTAAAATGGAAGAAAGCCCCACCTACCCTGTGAAGTAGTGCAGAGCATAAAAAGAGGTCTATGTGCCTGTAAGTACGTGAGATGACGTTTGACTCCATTAGCCATCCAGGAAAACAAAATCAAACCACGATGAGGTACAACTGCACTCCCAGTAGGATGGCTGGGATTAAACATTTAGATAACAAGCATTGGTGAGGATGTCGAGAAATAAAAACCCCAAGACAGCTCCAATGCACATGCTTTGGGAAACAGTCTGGCAAGTCCTCAAACAGCTACAAGGGTTACCATGTAATTCAGCAACTCCATTCCTTGGTATAGGCACAAAAGAAATGAAAATATGTGTCCACACCTTAACTTGGACCTGAATGTTTATAGCAGCATTATTCATAATAATCAAAAGAAAGAAACAACCCAAGGCCTTTCAGCTGACAAATGAAGGGACAAACAAAGTGCTATATCTATACAGTGACTAGCCACAAAACAAAAGGAAATACCGAAACAGGCTACACCACGGAGATCCTGAAAACATTACACTGCGAAAGAAGCAAGTCATGAAAGACCACATGCTGCATCATTCTATTCGCAGGAAAGAGATACAATATGGAAAAATACAGAAGGGTGATTAGTGATTGCTCAGAACTAGGGTTCTAAGGAGAGACTGATGAAGGCCCATGCACAAAGGAGGGGGGCAGGGTTAGGGGAACCTAACCGTGGGTGGCAGTGTCTCCTGGGTGAAGGAAGGGACCAAACTTCCAGGGCCAGGCATTTTCCACTAAATGGCTTCATAAAGTTTCTTAAGGACTATCTGCGTACAAGAGTCTTGGGCACTTTTCTATAGCAGCTTTCTGGAAAGATGCCTCACAGGCTGTCCTGTGGAGTAGCTGGAAAAAGAAAACAAAATCACCAGAATGTTTCCCCCGGGCTATTCATGAGAGGAGAGAGGGCCAAAGGGGAGGATGGGGCTGAACTGCAGGTGGCACCCTTGTTTTGCAGCCCATGTGTGAGAACCCCCAAAGCCTCTGTTGGTTGAGAGGCAGATTTTTGAACAAGTCATGGTGAGGCAGGCCTGGGACCCCGGCATTCTGGGAGGCTGAAGAAAGAGGACTGCAAGTTTGACCCAAGCCTGGGCAACTCAGTAAAGCCCTGTCTTAAAATAAAACAGTAAGAAAAGTGTTGGGGATGTGACTCGGTAGGAAGGCTCTGGGTTCTATCCCCAGTGTTGCCAAAAAAAGAGGGAGATTTTCATTGTCCCCTTACAGCACATCTGCACAGGCCTGGTGGCGTTTCTTCCTGGAACTGTGGTCTCCTCTATAGGTGGCTGTTACGGTTTAGATCTAAAATGTCCCCTAGGGCTGGGGATTTAGCTGAGCGGCAAAGCGCCTGCCTGGCAAGCGCAAGGTCGTGAGTTTGGTTCCCGGTACCGGAGAAAAAAAAAGAAAAAAAAAAAAAAGTCCCCAAAATTCTCACATGTGGAAGGAGCATGGGGTTGCTATACTCAAGCGTGGGTTCATCCACTGAATAGTCCAGCAGCTGAAATTGCTGTGAGGAGGCAGGGCCTGGGCAGAGGGGGTCACTGGGGCTGTTACCTGGGAGGGAGGGTACTTGCCCAAGGCTCCTCCCTCTCTCCTGTTTCCCAGCTGCTAGGAGTTAAACACCTTCTCCTCTGTCATGTAGGGCCGCCATCTTGTTTCTGCCTCAGAGCCAGCGGACCATGAACTGAAACCGTGAGCCAAAACAAACCCCTCCTCCTCTCAGCTGTGGGTGTCAGGTGTTTTTTCCCAAGAATAGGAAAATGACTCAGACAGTGGTCTTTCTCTGACAGATTGAGGAATCTGTGTTTGAATTAAGGTCTGGGAAGAAAGACAGCATGACTACCTGCCCCCCAAATCCGTACAATGAAATCCTAAACTCCAGTACAGTAGTTCAGAATGAGTCTATCTTTGGGGACAATATTTAAAAAAAGTAATCAAGGTAAAATGCACTCATTACAGCAGGCCTCAGTCCAACAAGATTTGTGTCCTCATAGGATTAGGACACAGACACACACAGAAGGCCACAGGAAGAAACAGAAGACAGCCATCTGCACATCAAGGAGATCAGCCCCAGAAGAAACCCAGGGGCTGATGTTTCAATCTTGGTCATTAAGTTTCCAGGACTGAAAAGAACTCTTGGTTGTTCTCTTCTGGCCTGCAGTGCTTAACATGACAACCCTAGCAAACTCACGCAATGTAACTTCAGAATGTCCTTACCACTTTCCCCCCATCTCACGCCTTTAGAAGGGTGCAAGTGAGGCCTGGTGAGTCCCACAGGGGCCCGCTTCCTAGCTGTGCCTGAGTATTTACTCTTGGGCCTCTGTTCAGTTCCTCATCATCCAGACTTCTGTGCGTCCTCACAGAAGGCAGTGTCACAGCTTCTGGTCTAAAGAAGCCCTTGAAGCTCTTCCTTTGGCTGCTGTCACGGCTTGAATCTGGAATGTCCCCCAAATGCTGAAAGCTTGGTCCCCATGGCAATGTTTATAAGCCCATGGGGAAGTGACTGGATCAAGAGGGCTCTGATCTCATCAATGGAAGTATCAGAAACTGTAGGAGTCAAGGTCTGTTGGAGGACACAGGTCACTGGGAGCAAGCCCTGGAAGGGTATCTCTTGTCCCCAGCCTCTTTTGTTTCTCTGCTTCCAGCCACCATGAGATGAGCAGCTTTCCTCTGTACCACCCTCCACCATGATGTGCTGCCTCACCAGAAGCAATGGAGCTGGCCAACCATGGACTGAGACCTCCAAAGCTGTGAGCCAATGTAAATCTCTCCTCTAAGTTGATTTCCTCAGTCATTTTGCCACGGTGACAGAAAGCTAACTCAGCTGCTCTGGAGCCTTTCCTCCAACTCCAGCTTCAATGTCTTCTACCTCTAGGACAAGCCAACCATGTTCTCTTGGCCTGGAAAGTGCTGTTTTATATCTTCCCCAAAGGTTCCCAGGGCAGGAAGCACAAAGAAATAGTTAACATCTGGTTAAAATTTGCAGGAACATGTACAGCAATAAAAACAGAGCATAAATTAGCATCTGGATAAATCAGCCCTGCTTTGTTTAGATGGAGTGTAAGGAAGCTGTCACACTCCAGGAGCCGGAGGTCTCTATGGTACAGCTGGAATTTGTCACTGAAGGAGCTACAATGCGGTTCGTATTTCCTCTGCATTCAGGTTCCTGGGGGGCAGAAGGCAACCCGATGGATGATGACTGCTGAGCTGTGCTTGAGAGCCTCAAGCTGTTTTCCCCAGCCACAGGAGCTAAATAATACAGCCAGATTTAGCCTTCTCCTCAGGCTTCATAACAGACAGAAACAAACCTGCAACTCTCCCCGCACCCTGCCCCCAGGAGCTGGGGAGAGCTCAGGGACAGGTGTTACCTAGCCATACCCCCCTGCTGACACCTCCGTGCCCTTCTGAGGCTCGCAGCAGAACCGAAAGAGAAAACCCCCAGCTCCAGGGTGCAAGGTGGCCACTTTCTCAGAAATGATCAGCACCCCAGGGAAGCACTGCGCTCAGACTCTGAGCATCTCATTAAAAAGCATGACGGTGCGACTGTGGTGCCAAGCTGGGGCTGGGCGGGTGGCTGAGGCTCGCCAGGGGCACTGAGGGCCAGGTGATCTCCGCACATCTGGGTGTGCAAAATGCCTTCACTCAAGTGCACCCAGAACCCAGCCTTCTTCCCTACAGAAAACTCCTGGGCAGAGACCAGATCCATTCCACTGGAAAGATCAGTTTGCCTTTTTTCAGCCTTCATCTCTCTCTCTGTCTCTGTCTCTCTGTCTCCCTCTCTCTCTCTCTCTCTCTCTCTCTCACACACACACACACACACACACTCACACACAGTCTTCATTTTGTTTGTTAGCAGTTTGTCCCTTGTCCCTGTCTGGAGGCATCAAGAGGCCTCTCTTCACACCCACACTGAGGCTTGTCACTGGCAAATGGCATGGCACGTGGTGGTTTGGGGTGATCACATCAGTTCTCCCCTTCTGTATTTTGAGGGAGCCTTTCTGGAGGGGAACAACACAATAGCAAGACCACAGTGAACATCTTCAGCCTCTGAGCAGATGTAGGTGGACGAGCAGTCTGGAAGGGGTAGAAGTAGTGACGAGGGATTGTGGGGAAGGAAACAGGGCAGTCAATGATCTCTTCATGCATCCTGCTTTATTTTCTTCCAGCATTTAGAATCATCTCCGACCATGTTTTTACCCAGCATGTGATTATTTCTCCTCCGCTCCTCACATACTCCGACTCTGCGAGTACAGAAGCGGGTCTGTCTCATCCGCTGCTGCACCCGAAGGGCCCTGAAGGACTCCCAGCACAGGGTGGGGGCTCACGCATCTCCACAGATTGCATGAATGGATGGAGGCCATGGGAAGGGAGAGGAAGGGACTCAGAGAACTCTAGACACAGGCGTGTGGTCTCATTTCGTCCTCCAGGTACTACCCCTCCACGAAAGACATCATCTCCACCTGACAGGAAGGAAACTGAGGGAAAACAACACCAGCAACATTCCAAAGGCCGCACACTCAGGGAAGGGGAAGCCGGGATTCCAAGTCAAAGCGGCAAGGTCTGCGCATGCCGGGAGTGGCTCACGAAGGTGGGAGGGGTGGTGTGGATGAGCCTGGGGTGGAGCATCTCACAACACAAGGGCAGACGCAGACAGGGAGGGGGCAGCCCTTCGACAGGCCACCTCCCTGAGCACTGATCCTGGCCTTTGCCCCACTGTAGTCAAACACATGGGGTGGGGGTCTTGGCCACGAATTACTCCCTGTTTAACTCCAGGAGTCTTACTTCAGCTCTCTGAGCACGAGTCCCCTACAAGGTGCTAACACACAACAGGCTGTCTTAAGGGCTATATGCAGTAATGTAGGTACAACCCCAGGACAGTCCCTGGCCCACTGAACACACCAAGATAGATCAGCCTCCTCACCCTTCCTCATGGTGTTGGATGTCTTTGTCCTGGGAAATAATCTTCCCAAGAGGAGAGCAGAGAGCAAAGTGTCAGGAGGACATGCACCCCACTGCAGGCATGGAAGGGCACACCCCAAGGAGGGAGGGACAGGTTAGGCCTGGGAGAAGTGGTGTGATCCAAGACTAAGAAATACAGTGGATCCTCAAGTTACAACCAGTCTCACATGCAAACAATTTGGGTTACAACTGGAATTTTAGGGGGTTTCTTGTTTTGGTTCTTTTATACAGAGTCTTACTGTGTAGTTTAGGAGGCTGGTCTTGAACTCACTATGTAGCCCAGGCTGGCCGCGAAATCACAGTCAGGCCTCCTGACTCAGCCTCCCAAGTGCTGGGATTATAGGTGTGTGCCATCACTCCCAGCTGAAATTAGGTTTTACTTATGACCAAAGTCTTGAGTTATGACCCACATACTGACCACTTATGTGATGTAAATAAAGACTTGCAATGCCAGAAAAGCGTGTGTGTATAAATGTGTGTAAGCATCAGTCTGAGCCCAGGTGTATGTGTTTGTGGATGTGATTTTGGTCAG
The DNA here is from genome assembly GCF_000276665.1 of Chinchilla lanigera. NCBI lineage: Eukaryota > Metazoa > Chordata > Mammalia > Rodentia > Chinchillidae > Chinchilla > Chinchilla lanigera. The sequence continues at coordinate 2,351,768 of NW_004955489.1, forward strand.
TGCTTTGTATAACCACTACGATAACTCCTATCAAAATGGCCCCCAAAATGCTAGAAAAGAAGCTAAGGAAGGAAGGGAAGGTAAAGAAAGTGATCACAATTGGAAAGAAGAAGGACACTGTGGAGACATACGAGGGTGGTGTTCATGTGATCAGTCTCACTGATATATACAGCATATGGAAACCCACCATCTCAACAGCCTTCCAGAGAAAAGATTGTATAAGGAAGCTGGTGTTTCAAAGGTGTTACTCAATAGTAACCCTTCCATTGACCCTGTGGCTGATGATACCATCACCATAGCAGAGGCCACAGGCTTGCAGGTAGAGGTGGTGATGTGGAGGAGCACTCAGAGCTGTCTACAGAGAAACCTCAGCAACTTCTCTGGCTGAGCCACAGAGAATGGCAGCTGAGGAGCTATCTGAAGAGGAGCAGGGCATCAAAGATCAGTGCAGCAAGTTCTTCTGAATTAAAGGAAATCCTGAAAAAATGGACAGAGCTGCAAATATCTGGAGAGAAGCCCCACCCAGACAGAGAAAAAACCTAATTGTTGCATTTACTTGCATGACAATGTCCTTTCACAATACAGAACAGTTAAAGACAGAAACAGACCTCAGACCAGCTGTTAGTTCTGAGGTGAGCCAGAAGCAGACACTAGTGGGCTACAGACTCCCAAGGAGAGAAAGGACACAGAGAGCCACGGTCCTGATGTTCTCATGGAAGGGGACTCTCCTTCCAAACAGTAACCGCCTTCCACTTCACCCCTCTTCCCGCAAGCCAAACACGTCAACGTAAATGGTGAGCACAGTGCGAAACTGTTGTTTCTGGTAAACTAGGCACACTCTATCACTTCTTGGTGAATACGCTAGCAAAATTATTGATGTTTCTGGTAAACTATGTACGTTACACAACCCTTTTTTATTGTAAAAAGGTTAGTTAAGGGGTGCTTTGGGAGGCTTGCAATGCATCATGGGTATTTCCACTATTTCTTATGGGACAATAGTCTTGATTTCTAACCAACCTGAGTTACAGCCAACCCTGGAGAACGAACTGAGTCCATCAGTCAAGGGCCCGCTGCACGCAGTGCAGACTCCGCTCACTGGCTCACTGTGCTGGCTCACTGTGCGGGGAAAGGCAGCGCCTCGGGAACAATGGGAGATGCAAACCGGAGCAGGAGTGCGCGCCCCCGGGCGAGGGCAGTCAGAGCGCAGCCAGATCACAGCCAGAGCGCCACACGGGCTGCGCCTCCTATGCATGAATTAGTTGCGTCTCCAAATGGCTACTTATTAAGTTATTTATAGCTTTTGGTTAACATTATCGGTGAATCTAAATATGCCGCAGCACCTACTGGAGCGGTCCCATTAAAACCATGCCCACGGGGCTGGGGATTTAGCTGAGCGGCAAAGCGCCTGCCTGGCAAGCGCAAGGTCGTGAGTTTGGTTCTAAAAAAAAAGAAAAAAAAAAGAAAACCATGCCCATGCCTCTATAAAAATGTTGTCCTAAAATAAACATAGTCAATGGAATCATTTAAATAAGTGGTTACCTTATAAGCAGTTAAACCACATTATCACTTTTTGAAACTGTCTTTCCATTTCTTAAAAGAAGAAAAAAGAAAACAAGTAAAACAGCGAAGCCTGGCTGTTTGCAGCTCTAGGACAGCAGGACCACTGCGCAAGCGCACAGGCAGGCTGGTTGCCTTTCCGCACTGTGTGCAGCGCCACCTGGTGTTTACACTGCCTAACGCTCCCCGCTTCCTCTTCAGGGTTGGAATTTACCGGGTAAAATCCCTACCGCTGCACTGTATTTTGTGAAGCGTCCCCTCAAAGTCTCTTTCACTTGAAAAGTATGAGACATGTAAGTAAAAATAATGAAAAAATAACGCCTTCATGTTTTCCTTTTTAAATTTGTAACTCGTGAAAGATTTGCATTACTAGCAAATTTGCATACTAGTTATGATTCATTGAGCAACCCGGTGCAATGGTACACCTGGGTAATCCCGTATTTTGGAGGCTGAGGCAGGAGGATCACATGCTCAAGGTTAATCTGGGCAACACAGCAAGATCTTGTCTAAAAAAAAGCCAGAAAGATATATTGAGCATTTACTACATGCCAGATTCTGTCCTACGGGCCCTAGATGGATTATGTAATTTAATTGTAACTCAAAAGACAGACATAACTGTTATCATTTCTATTTTATATAAGGCAATGGAGGCACTGAGAGTTTAACAAACTTGCCCAAAGTTGCACAGCTAGTAAGCAGGAAAATGAGTTAAACCTGGGCGGCCTGGCTCCAGTGTCCATGCTGCTTTTTTGTGTACAATGTGCTTCAAAAAAAGCTATCTTCTCAACTTTTACTTGGACCAATATTAAGATTTAATTTCCCTGGATGAAATTCCATGGGCTAAGGAGAGGAAGGGCAGCAGAGGAGTTTAAATAATCCTGTGATATGAGACACTAAACTCTCAGAAGCACAGACCATCCCCCGCTGTTAGAAGGTCATACGACCCACAAGGACAGAACACAGAACCATCCAATTAACTTTCTTTATGACAACTCTCCCCGTAAGTCTGTTAAACATTTCAGCAACTCTGGAGCATGCTCCTGGAAAAGCGGTAAGACAGAGCATGCTGGTATTTATTGCATACTTTAAAGTTTTTCTCCAATAAATGGTAATGGAGGTTCTAAACCCTGGCTGTGCTCCTGAATAAACAAGGCACCTCACACCTCCCGGGGTCAGACTCCTTCTCCGTGGGGTGGGGAAAATACCGATGCTCACACCAAAAGGCACAAGGGCTGACCTCCCTGTGGAAAGGCTCGGGAGTTTCCGCACTCCTTCCGTGCTTCAACCAGTGTGCCAGGCACTGCGTTACGCAGATAACCAGGCAAAACTGTTTAGCATACAAATGTGTGTGTGTGTGTGTGTGTGTGTGCATGGAGGTGACTAGTACTATTCAGCAGGGAGGGATCTGGGAGGAAACATAACAAGACGCTAACAATTACCACAAACAGGTCCCTGTGTGCTGAGGATGAAAGCCCTGGGGTGCTAGTTCACTGCGCGACATCCTCTATCACCTCCATTTTTTGAGACTGTGTTATGCCAAGTTGCCCAGACTGGCCTCAAACTTGAAAAATATCTTCCTCATCCTCCCAAGTAGCTGGGATTTGAGTCATGCACCACTGCACCCAGCACAGGTGTAAATTTGGGTTTTCCCCCACTATTTTACTTGTCTTTGCCCAATGAGCATGGGTTGCTTTTTCAAACAACTAAAAATAATGAACAACTTCTCAGAAACAAAAAGTTGACAGCAGTAAGGATGACTGGCCTGTAGGAGTCGAACCCCACAGGACAGGGTAATTGCCCGAACTAGTTGGGGGTGCACCAGTGGAAGGATGTGTGTGCAGCTTTGGAAACAGGGCCAGGCCTACAGGCTTAAGTTTCACCACACCGACCACCGAGCTGACCTGAGAAGCCACAGAGCAGCGCAGCTAGACTGGAGCCCCCTCGCGGCCGGCCTCCAGGCATTCCTGGATCAGGCACAGCCTGGGTGAGGCCTCTAGCTCCTCCCAAGGTGGGGATTCTGACTTGTTGGCTCATTTTGCTTTGAAATACTCCAGTGGTGAGAAACAGGGTCAGCAGCTTTCAGAGATACTTTTCCTGCTCCCTTCACTGTTTCCATAAATCCTGGGGAGACACTTGTCCATCCCACCCCCAATTCTCGGATGCAGTGTGGAGGAAGTGTCAGGTGAGCTACTCCTCACGGCCACATGTGGTCAGGCATCAACCCAGAAGCACTGCCTGGAAACTGGTGCCTGCAAGGAGCACGAGAACAGGCCCGGTCTGGGGACATAAGGAGTCTGTCTGTGAAGCCACTCCTGTCTTCTCTCCCCCTAGGTCCAGCCTCAGTGGCTGAAACAAGTCAGAGGCTTCTAAACTGGGCGGTAGCGCATGCGCCTATAATCCCAGCACTTGGAAGGCTGAGGCAGGAGGATCGCCGTGAGTTTGAAGCCAGCCTGGCTTGCGTAGTGGGTTCAAGGCCAGCCTGAACTGCATATGGAGACCCTGCTTCAAAAAAACAAACAAGAGGTTTCTGCATTCACGAAAGCGTGTGAGGAGAGCCCACCTCGGCCAGAGAGGCAGCTCCACGCGTGCAGAGGACGGGGCTCCTGCCTCAGCGCGTAGCCTCTGCCCTGCTCAGGCATCAAAGCGGCGCAGAAGAGGTCGAAACAGCTCCTGGGTGAGCAGCCTCCCGCGCCCCATCTCTCTGCTAGGAGGAAAGCTCGTCAGTGCCCGTCGGTGAGGACCCGCTGACGGCCTGGGGGCTCGCAGGGCGTTGCGGCCGGGCCAGACTGGAAGTAGGGCGGGCACTGTGGGCTGGGGAAGACCACGAGATCTGGGCCGCAAAGTCGGTGAAGCCCCGGGGCTCAGCCGAAGGGGCGGGGTGGGGTCCGGCTGTGAGGCCGCGGGACCCTGAGGGGTGGGCTGAGCTCCCAGCGAGGGGCAGCCTGTTCCGGTGGGGCCTGACTCCCGAGCGGGCTAAGCACGGTCTCCACCCGCGCCGCCGCACGGCCCACAGCAACAGCGGGGACACGGACGACTCCAGGGACGGCTGGGGTGGATCCGGCCAGGGCAGCCAGGGCCGTGCGCATCTGTGCGGGAAGGCAGGCCCAACAGCCCGCAGCCGGCCCCGACGATCGCGATCCCAGGGACCTTCCGCCCCGTCTCGGCAGAGAGCAGGCTCCCGCTGACGCCCGCCGCCGCCAGTCTATCATTAGCTCCTTCTTGTGCTTTGAATGTGGTACACGGCGTAGCCAGCTGTGAGACGCATTCACAAGTCGAAGCCTTTTCCTCTCGAAAGAAAAGCGCTAAGCTAGTTGTTCCTGGGGGGGGGCACAAACCAGATTGGAAGTCCGACTTCCCAGCTAAGCTCTCCACCACCCCTCCCCAGGGCAAAGGCCGACCCTATTCGCTGCGGTCACTATGGTCACTATTTTGGCCTCCTTTGCCTCAAATGAGCCTCACTAAGAAATGCCAAGGTGGTGTAACTCCACTTACTGCTCTATTACTATGGCCTCTCTTATGGGCGGGTGCGAGAGCAAAGTCAAGGCCTCCCCCAAGAAAAACCATTGCAGCAACGCACTGTGCGCGGCAGGCCAGCGCTGAGGCTCACCTTCCTCCCGGTGCTGGGCCAGGCAGAAAGCCACACCACCTCGGTCCCTCCTCACCTCCTTAATGCGCTCAGCAAGCAACAAGCAGCGGGACCGATCTGGTTCCAAGCCAATGTGAAAACCCCCGGGGCTTCATAATAAAATGTACTTCTGAGTGACACCACAGACCTGAATGCAGCTCCCATGTAAGGAGAAAGCAAAGACTTGGAGCCTGCAAATTCCTGTCAACAGTGGTAAGGAAAGCTGTAAGGTGAGCTCAGTTTACAGGGAGGATAGTGCAGCAAGCAAGACAGGAGTAATCAGTCCCTGTGCTTTTACCTCTGAAGCAGGCAGATAAATACAGACGCACCATACACTAGTAACCACAGGGCACATGCGTACAGTTTGCCTAGCACTGGTTTCGTTGACTTGTACGCAGCACCTCATGTTTTGGAAATTTAGGAATCTATATATAGAATAAATGGTTTTACTTGCCATGATAAGTAGTAAAACTTACTGTGTAAAGGTTTGAGCTGGAAAACTACCCCCAGTATCACTTTTTTTGATAAGCAAGTTTAAATATGTCCAAGAATAAGAAAATCTGTACCAATTATGAGTCATTACACTAAGGGTAACCAAAGCCACTGTCTGGGCTGCAACTGGGAGGAGCTGCAACGATAGAAAGGAGGGAAACAAGGAGACCAGTGGCCAGACTGGAACTGAAGCCCTGCTGTGCATTCCTGAGCTCCAGTGTGTGGATAGAGGCACACTTGGACGCCGAGGTATGCACATATGTGTGCGTGACATCACTCCCAGCTCTAACTGCTGAGGTGGCCCGGGACTAGCACAGGTGCTCAGAGCTTAGCTTTCCAAACAACTTGACGGGGGCACAGAATCCTGGGATCTCACCAGAAATGACCGCAGTGCCTAAGTAGAAGGAGCGCGTGTCAACAGGATGAAGAACCTGGTTCGCAGGTGCGCTGCCTAGCTGCATCTGAAGCTGGGTTAGCAGCTGAAGAGACAACAAGAAACAGACTGCAACCTGCTCAATGAGAGAAGGAACCACCGTCCACATCCGTACCCGTGAACACAGTTCCTTTGTGGGGGCAAGTCTGCCCAACACAACTGAGACAAGGACCAAGGTACAGACAGGGATGGGACAAATCAAAATCATACCACCCAATGGCATGCACTGAGGACATTATCACTTCTGTCATGTTTCTGCAAAAAAAAAAAATCATCCTACAAAATAACTGGTCTATAATCTCCAAAGATTCCAAGGTCAGGAAAGCCAATGAGAAATGGCACACTGTTCCAGATTATGACTTGTGTCTAGACGCCCCCCAAAGCCTTATGCTGTCATAGGGGGCTTTCAAGGGTAGCTGGGTCGAGTGCATGATGCTGGACCAAGGGCATGTGATTACTAAATTAGCCCATGGACTGGTTTGGCACGGCTCTGGGCGTGGGTGCTGGGAAGGCCTCCCTGGGTGTGAGCTGCCGGCCCTAACGGGGTACAGCCTGGGTAGAATGTAAGAGACAGAAATTGGTCTCTTGATGCTTGGCTACTTCACTGGTTACTCCCTTCTGCCCATGACTGCTTCTCTGCAGTGCCCTTCTGCCATGCTCTACCACGCCACCTTGGAGCCCACTGACCATGAACTGATGCCTCTGCAAACTGTGAGCCACATAGACCTGCCCCCGCTTTAACTTCAGGTGTTTTGTCTCAGCAACAAGTAACCAAGACACAGATAAAGACACCAATCTGGACACCACACTAAAGGCAGCAGGCGACTCTGAACTGCATTTGTTTGCGGCCCACACTTGGCAAAACCTGCGTGGGGTCCCAGGACCAGGTGGCAGTGAGGCATCAATGGCAATTTCCCTCTGTAACTCCTGGCTGGCTGTGCTTACGCAGAACCATGACCTGCTCACAGGAATGCACACTGAAGAATTCAGAGCTGACAGGTCCACTGGACTGGAATTTTACTCTCAAATGGCTCAAGTGTACCCCTAATTTTCATAATTGAGAGTATTTCAACACAAAAAAATTTAATTGCAATTAATTTCCTTTCCATTTTTTTTTTTTTTGGTTTTTCTCCGGTACCGGGAACCAAACTCTCGACCTTGCGCTTGCCAGGCAGGCGCTTTGCCGCTGAGCTAAATCCCCAGCCCCTCCTTTCCATTTTTATACTCAAAAAAATGACTATAGGAATAATGAAAGACAACAGGGCTGAAGATGGACATTTCAACACTAAATTCCACTGATTTTCTTCTTCAAATAGAACAGAAATTAGTTATAATTTTAAATGTATATTTTAACTCAAAACACCATTTTGAATTTTTAAAAATTACTGAATAAATAGACTTTTCTAGATTAAGTTAAATTGAGTATTTACAAGATTGTTTTGGTTTTGGTTTTTCTTTTTTCTGAGACAGGGACTCACTATGTAGATCAGATTAGTTCTGAACTCACTATGTAGCCCAGGCTGGCCTCAAACATGCAGCAATCTTCATGCTTCAGCCTCCTCAGTGCTGGGACTACAGGTATGTGCAACCATGGCCAGATCTTTTTTTTTTTTTTTTTTTTTTTTTAGTTTTTTTGAAACAGGCTTGCTGTGTGGTCCAGGTTGGTCTTGAACTATGCAGTGTAGGCTGGCCTCGAATTTGTGGCAATCCTTCTGCCTCAGCCTACCCAGTGCTGGGATTACATCATGCATCACCACACTTGGTTGTTATAATATTTTTTTAAGTCTGGATGAAGATAATTCAGCATTACAAAAAAATGTGCCACCCAAAATTAAGATGACATACCAGTGATGCAAGTTCATAAATGTAATATGTATATGCAAATTCATAAATGTAATACACCATATTAATACCATAATACACCATATTAAGAAACAAGGACAACAACCATACACTCATCTCAAGAGATGCAGAAAAAGCTTTTGACAAAGTCCAACACCCATTCATGATTTAAAAACTGGAACAGGAAAAAAAACTGAAATAGATGGTCTTTATCTCAATCTGATAAAAGCCATCTATGACAAACCAACAGCCAATATCACACTACATGGACAGAAACTGAAAACCTTCTCTCTAAAATCAGGAACAAAACAGGCTGTCCACTGTTAACCACTCTAATTCAATACAGTTCTGGAAACATTAGCCAGAGCAATTAGACAAGAGAAAGAAATAAAAAGAGTAAGGATAGGAAAGGAAGAAATTAAATTATCATTATTTGCAGATGACATAATAATCTACATAGAAGGCCCCCAAAACACCAAAAGACTTCTAGATTTAATAACTAAATTCAGCAGCATAGCCGGATACAAAGTCAACACTCAAAAATCAGTAGCATTCCTGTATACAAATATAACAAACTCACTAAGAAATTAGAGAAACACCTCCCATAAAAGCATCCAAAATAGTGAAATACCTAGGAAACAATCTTACAAAGGAAGTAGAAGAACTTTATGTTGAAAAAATACAGTATTCTGAAAAAGGAGACTGAAACTAATACCAGAAAATGGAAAGTTATCCCTTGTTTCGGTTAGGAAGAACCAATAGCGTGAAAATGGCCATACTTCCAAAATTGTTACATAGATTTAATGCAATTCTGATCAAAATTCCAATAGCATAGCTCACAGAGTTAAAGAAAATATTCCTAAAATTCATTTGGAACCAGAAGAGACCTGGAACAGCAAAGGCACTTCTGGGCAACAAAAACAAGGCAGGGAGCATCACAATCCCAGCCTTAATATTACAAAGCTACTGTGATAAACATAGCATGGGACTGGCAAAAAAAAAACCAGATCCAAGGATCACTGGAACTGATTAGAAGATGCAGACATAACACAAGCACACTCAGCCACCTTATCTTTGACAAAAGAGCCAGAAATATTCCCTGGGAGAAAGACAGCCTGTTTAATAAATAGTGCTGGAAAAACTGGCTTTCCACATGCCAAAGAAAAACTAGACCCATATTTTTCACCATGCACTAAACTGAAATCGAAACAGATCAAAGATCTAAATATTAAAACAGAAACACTAAATCTGCTGGAATCTAACTCCTGAAGACATTGGTATAGGCAAGGACTTTATGAATAAAACCCCAATCACACAGGAAGTATCACAAAGAATCAACAAGTAGGATCCTGTCTTATTAAAAAGCTTTTGCAGAGCAAGAGAAACCACCAACAGAGTGAAGAGACATCCTAGAATGGGAAAACTTTTTGCTGCCTATTCCCCAAAGGACTGACATCTAGAATATATAAAGAACTCAAAAAAATCAGACCCCCTAAACTTAAAGACCCAATCCTAAAATGGCCGTCTAAAATGAACAGAAACTTCTCACATGAAGAAGTAGAAATGGAAAGTAAATATGTGGAAAAAATGTTCAACATTACTGGTCATTTGAGAGGTGCAAATTAAAACAATGCTGAGATTCTACCTCACCCCAGAAAGAATGGCAGTTATCAAGAAATCAGTGACAAATGCTGGTAGGGCAGTGGGGAAAAAGGAGCCCTTCTCCACTGTTGGTGGGAGTGCAGACTGGTGCAACCATTGTGGAAATTAGTGTGGAGATTCCTCAAAAATCTACAACTAGAGATTCCATTTAATCTGACTATTCCCCTTCTTCGTATTTTCCTGAAAGGAGGAAAAGCATCATACCACAGTGATATAGGCACACCCATGTTTGTAGCAGCAGTTTTAATAACTCATCTTGAAACAGCCCAAATACCCATCAATCAATGAATGGGTACACGTGTGGGTTTTTCTAATACAATGGAGTACCACTCTGCCACAAAGAAGGTAAGCTGGAGATATTTCTAGCTAAATAGATGCACCTTGAGACCATACTCTTAAGTGAAATAAATCAGATACACATATGTAAATACTTCATTGTTTCTCTGTTGTGAGAAATCAAAAGTGTAAATAATGATCAAAATGTACAACAGATAGTGTGAAATAAGAAAATGTTCAAATGGGAAGGGGAACTAAGCAGGGGCAAAGGGGAAAGGAAGGAAGGGAAAAAAAATGAGAAAAGGAAAAGGTGGAAACAAAGCTTTTGTAAATAAGCTGGTGAAGAGGGGAGAGGGGGAGGGGGATGAGGAAAAAAAGCAAGATAGATCATGCACAGGTACAAATTCCCTATGAGGAGTGTGATCATTATGTGTATCTAAAATGAACCAATAAGCTTTTTTTTTGAGTCAGGGTCTCACTATATAGTCCAGGTTAGCTTTGAACTCACAATGTCGCCCTGGCTGGCCTCAAACTCAAGGGACCCTCCCACCTCAGCCTCCTGAGTACTGGGATTACAGGTATGTGCCACCATTCTTGGCTTAATGAATTAAAAAAATTAAGATGACACACAGCAATCAGATGTATTCCCATTTCTTATAATCTGCTCTCACAAGCAATGACATGTAGGCCAAAGAGACAAATCTGAAAGAATCCACCAAATGTAATAAATTAGAAATACACAAAAACTGCTGGTTACAAAGATTCACAAGTAGAAATTTCAATTTATGAATTTCTCAGTCCTTCTAGGTCCCTCCTGCCTGAGAGCCTCCACTCAGCAGAGCTCAGGTTCCCTGTAACCTCATGGCTATGAGGCTGAGAAGGAAGGAGGCAGTGCCAGCGACACTGCCCAGCGCGGTCCCGCCTGTTGCCCTTCTCCCGTGAGGGTCAGGCATGGGTCCGCCACGTGCCCATGGTACCCTGATCGCAGCCTCACTGCTCCCCAGTGACGAATAGGTGGACATTCTTCTTGGACTGCAGCATCTGCGCGGCCCGCTCCACACCCACCACAGCTGCCAAGCGCTGCGCGTCGTACTTGGTGTAGAGGACAGTGCAGGTCCATGTGGCCTCCTCTCCCCGGCTGGTGGCCCGCAGCATGTTGCAGATGTCGCTGTAGAAGTGAGGGTACGTGGGCAGCTCATAGAATATCAAGTTCCGGATGCCTTTGATTGTGTACCTGTTAGGACAGAGCAAAGAGGCTGCAGCTCCCAAGCGGCAGTTCAGAGGAGCTGCCTGGAGCCCAGCCCAGTCCTGCTGCTTCTGGCCAGGGACAACGACGCAAGACAACGGCTTTTTTTTTTTTGGTACTGGGAACAGAACTCAGGACGTTGCACTTGCCAGGCAGGCGCTTGTGCCACTGAGCTGCATCCCCAGCCCAGACAAGGGCTTCTTTTGTGACAACATACTTGAATTCCAAACGTCTGGCTTATGATCACAAAGAAATCTGACAACTGTTCAGCCCACTCTGCGGAGGCCGAGGTGGAGTGGGGCGATCATGGACCAGGATTAAGTATCTGTCACAGAGAAGTAGGCACATACAGCCTCATGTCACCCTTATTCTAATCAGGGAAAACTGAATGCTCTGTGATGGGGACAAGATCAGACCCAGCACATAAAGTAAACGCACAGGGTGCACACCGCTCCCGTTAATCTTTCCCTGTCACTGCAGCCATGTGACTCCCTGGCAGAGGTCCCCAATTCCTCCACCCACAGCCCCTGCCTGAGGACCATTAGACATGGGGAGAAAGCAATGGCTCCAATGGCTCAGAACTGCAGCTCTCACCCTGCATACAGGGCCGCACACAGGCTGCGGAGTGTGGGCCCAGGGATGCACACACGGTTTGAGGCAAGGTCAGATACTACCTGTGGGCCTCTGCCACCAAGACTGCACACCTTGTCGGGGTACTGGCTCTTCCTAGACGGCGAGGCTATTCACACTGATGACTTTATGCTGCCTTGCGAGCTTCATTTTACTCACAGCTGTTTGCCTTGTCTTTATCTCATGGCTTGTCCTGATCTCTTGGAAAACCTCTCGCCTCCTCGGCAGGAAAGAGGGCGTTGGGGTGGAGTGTGTGCCATTCTCCGTGGTGCAGTCCTCCCAGCCCAGCCAGTTTCAAGCTATGGTGTTACTGAGCAGAGCTGGGACGATGACACCTGACCTCCTACGCCATCCTAAGGCAGCTTCAGCCCAACACTACCCATGACCTGAACTCCATCCAGCCTGACAGGCCCCACTGAAAAGAAAAGAAAAACAGGACACAAGATCACCAGCCCTTGGCTGAGCACAAGACATAGAGGCTGCTCCACAAATCTGGGTAGGAAGAAAGTAGCTGCATTATTAAATTCTTAAAAGACAAGTATGGGCCTATGACAGCTCAGGACCCCTAGTCTGTTCTACAGGAGCTCTTTCCAGGTCTCTACTGACAGCATGGCAGGGAAGACTGCAGGCAGGCAGGAGACCTGGAGACCCCACCCCATGGGTGGGGCAGGTGTCAAAGCCCAGACTCATATCTTAAGATCCACAGCAAAAGCCTAAGGCAGAGGGGAGAGGGGCCAGCGACTCTGGTCCCAGGGAGAGGTAAAATCCTGGTGGGGGAGGGCAGGCAGACACAGCAGTCTGCTTCTAAGGGAGGGGCAGAACCCATACCCCATCTCTCCCTACTGAGCACACGCGAAACTCAATGTACTTGCACTCACCAAAGAAGCAAAAGCAATCAGTCTGTCCTGCCAGGTTCCTGCACTGATCCTGACCCAGGTCTGCCACATGGACAGAGAAGCTGGGTGCTTCTTCCCCCCAACACCTCCAAGGTACACAGCAGGCACCAAAGGCCTGGCTCTACCCTGACAACAACCCCTGCCCCCAGCAAAGCCGGAATGGAAAGGACCTGCTAGCATCACCACCGTCCAGCAGGAGCAGCACCATCCAGTGACACCTCAAGCCTTGCAGGGAGTCACAGTGGGGGCCTGCTCTGGTGGAGGGACAGGAGTGTTGCTGGGGACAGCTAAGCAGTCAGGAGGCCCAGGAAATCCCTTCACACCCCAAGCCCACACTGCACTCTCCTATCTGTGGGAGAGAAGGCTCGAGTCTGTTTCTATGGCAACCCCCAAGTCCAGAATAGAACGGTGGCACCCACCCACACCAGTGGCCTGTGTATTGCTTCTCTCAGCCTTTACATCCGGTGGAAAATTACAGAAAGCACCTAGACATTAGAACAATGAGGTCATTACAGTGACTATCAAGACCCTGCAAGTGTGTGCAGTTTACAGAAATACGCCAATGAGTACAAATTATTTTTTGTGTGAATTTTTTGTGGAGGGGAGATGCGGTGAAGATAGGAAGTAAGTAGCAATTGCACCAAATTTTTAATTGGGTACAGCATTTTTACACTGACAAGTTTTCCTTTCAAAATCTACCCTAAGGAAACACCTAAAGTGAGTAGGCCACCAAAATCATGCTTGTGGGTGTTCTTGGTATTGTCACGTACAGTCAACACCTTGGATACCAAAAACCTCAGGTAAGCTGGGCATGGTGGCACACATCTGTAATCCAGCATGTGAGCGGGTGAGGCAAGGGGCTGGCAAGTTCAAGGCCAGCCTGGGCAATGTAGCCAGCTCAAATTGGCCTAGACTGCATAGCAGAGCCTGTCTCAAAAAAACAAAAAACCACCTCAAATCCACAGATGCTCCAGTCTCTTCCATGAAATGGCACAGTATTTGGATATAGCTTTGCATATCCTCCAATACACCTTAAATCTTCTCTAGGTATTTGTTTAACCACCTACCTGTTTAACGACTGTTCCAACTGAGGTGCACTGCTCAAACTTCTGACCTGCCCCTTGTACCTATGACCCATCTTTTATTTGGGGGGGGTGTGGTTCTACACATCTTGTTTATTCTTTGTTCTGCATATTGTAATGTGCACATGAGATATGATTCCTCATTTAGCATTCAATTTAGCTAATGACCCAGTTGGGAATTCAGAATTTGGTCACTGAAGGAGGAGGGTCTGTAACCCCTAATACAATGCAAATGCCATGTAAGTAGTTATTGTTTAAAGAATAACAGCAGAAAAGTGTTTAAGTTCAGTACAGATGCATAATTTTCAAAGCATCTTCAATTTTAATGTATTTATTTATTTCTGAGCTGGTTGAACCTGTGAATGCAGGACCCAAGGACACAGTGGGCGGATTTTAACTGCAAACACTGAGAAAGCTGTTTGTCCACGGAGGAAACAAGGCTGACCGCATAAGCAAACAAAGCAGTACTATGTAACCATTAACCTGGATGTGGTGGTGCACGCCTATAATCTCAGGAGGCTGAAGCAGGAGGACCACTGCAAGTTTGAGGAGAGCCTAGGCTACACAGTGAATTCAAGGCCAGTCTGAACCAAGTACACAACAAGACCCTATCTCAAAAAAAAAAGAGAAAGAAGTGGGGCTTCTGAAGGTGACTGGAACGTGGGGGCATCATGCTCACCAATGTATTAATTCACTGATGCACCCACAGCTAGATGTGCTGTGAGGAGGTGGGCCTGGCCAGAAGAGGGCGTCTCAAGGACGAGTCTCCCTCCCCGGCCCCTTCCTTCTCTGCTTCCTACTTATCACTACCCGAACAGCCTCCCTTCCTATCTCCTGGTCCCAAGTTTCTGCCCTGGAGCAGCCAACCATGGGCTAAATCTTCCAAAACTGTGTGCCAAAATAAATACATACCCCTACGGGGTTAGGTGTTCTGTCCAAAAGTAAGAATGTGACTGAGACAGGATTTGTGATAGACATATACACATAACCTAAAAATGCATGTATAATACATAGGTGTATATACCAGAATATTAACAGGTTTGAACTTTCTAACAATGAGCACTTAAAACATTTACAATAAAGTAAAAAATATTCCAAGTCTACAACATGATCATAATTTAGGTATTTTTTAAAAAAACTTACAAATGATTATATATGTACACAGATATTTTTCATATAGAAAAGAGCAAACATACACCAAAAAAAAATTATTTTTTAAATGTCAAAAAAGCCAGGCATGGTTGTGCACACCTGTAATCCAAGCACTCAGGAGGGACAGGCAGGAGGATCATGAGTTTCAGTGCAGCCTGGGCTACAAAGCAAGACCCTGTCCTCAAACAATAAATGAAAAGACAAGAAAAATATTTATAAGAATATCGGGATTTTGGGCAGTGAGATTATAAATGAGTATGTTTCCCTTTCTGTAAATCAAAATTTTTCTTAGTTCTCTAAAATAACTATGTAATACTCCTGTAATCAGGAAAAACAAAACAGGAAAACTACTAAGGGTTACAAATAAAGAAAGAAAAACAAAGCGGGGGAGGAGGGAAGGTGCCAGTGTCAACTTTCCCACAACAGACTAGGCACCCTGGAAATGGAGTCTGTGACCAGGGCCTGACAGAGGGCAATCAGTGCTGATTCTTCATACCAGAGCACCCTTTCTGCCCTCTGACTCCCTCATCCCTCTCACCTATTATATTTCTGAGTTCTCCATGGTCCCTGAAGAAGACAATCTTACCCTCCAAAGGACCTAAAACTGAGGCTGCTCCAGATGTCTATTTTGCCTGCCAAGTAGTAAATAACAAGGAGGCACCACAGTGGATGTGAAAGGCTGGGCCTCCATATGATCTCCTTAGGGGCAGGGAATGTAAGGGCAGCTCCAGCAGCCTTTCCAGTTCCCTAAACCCCCATCCAGGTTCCAACTTGCTCTGCTGAGCCACCTTCCTGAAGCGGGCACGCAGAGAGAAAGAGGCACGAGTCATTCCTGGGACGGCAACCAAGACCAGCACCCCTCCAATCCTAAGACACTACTGGTTTCATCCTCCCAAAGAAAACAAGTGTTCAGGCTGAAAATTTCTGCTAGCTCAAAAATAAATTCTCAGTCGGGCATGGTGATGCAAGCCTGTAATCCCAGCATTCCGGAAGTTGAGGCAGGAGGATCATTGGGAGTTCGAGACCAGCCTGGGCTACAAAGTGAGCTCAAGGCCAGCCTGAATTGTATATTGAGACCCTGTCTCAAAAAGACAATAAATAAATAAATAAATAAACAAGTAAAATAAATTCTCACCTTTCTAACACTATCAGCTGTCACAGAGAATATAAACACAGAATTTCAGAGCCAGGTACTATTGTGGGAAACATATGTAGCTAAGGGGCACAGCACTAGCCTACCACGTGTGAGACCCTGAGTTTTGTGCCCTGCGCTATACAAAACAAAAACAAACAAAAAGATACACGCACTTATTTTTTCAAAGTCAAATATAAAACCAAATCATGAAGACACTGAGGACCAAAATGCCCATCATCACCTTGGTGATCACTCCAGCAAAACATCTGCTAGCTGGAAACCTGAGGCTTCTTACCTGTGCAGAACTCTGAGAACTTCCTATGCGTCCATTCTCTGCATAAGAAACACCGGTCCACGGGGTCCGGAGCCCAGAGCTGAAGGCACAGGCTGAGATGTGACTCTGAACCGCTGTCAGGGAAGCACGGTTTGCACGCTCACACACACACACAGTGTAATGCAGGACACTGTCCTGTCTACAGAAGCCCTTCTGCCACCATGCCCTCTCCCCAGAGAGGTGCTGAGACAGCTGAGTCCCCAGCCCAGCCTCCTTTACACTTGCTACAGGCAAGCACACTGAGAAGTTCTCCAAGCCAGACACTTCATGTAAAGGGCTTGCTTTATTTGTTGAGCTAACAGAAAACTAAGGGCTTTTAAGACTTAGTGAGTACAACCTCCCCCAAACACTTCCCAACATGAATGGAAACAACTTACTAGAACAAAACAAATAATGATGCCAACAAGCAGGCATTCACTAATATTCTTTGGCCAAGCAGACTTGTCTGCCAAGAACAGAGCTGGGAAACAAATTTAATTAGTTCTCAACTCTCCACTCAGATGAACTAATCAGCAGAATATCTGAAGGGGTCAGGTCACGTCAGCTCTGCCATGCCCAAGGAGCCTGCTGGAGTCCTCCCTGGCTACCCTGGTAAAGAGAACACATCTGGAAGCACTAGCCCAACGTCAGCATAAATGAAAAGGCATGTAGCCCACAGGTGCATCATCCAATGTGCGCAAGGGTGGGAGACTTCCGGTTGAGCTGCCCAGAAGTCTTTGAGAAAATGCCCCCCTCATTAGCGTGTATGACTTCCAGTTAATAAAACAGTAAAATCAGAGTTCAAGTTCACTGGATGTTACAGCGAAACCAGGAAGAAAGAAGTAGAGTAAGTCTCTGACTTACGAACATTTGAGTTGCAGACACAAATGGACCTTGCATTGGGCTTTTTTATGCTTTATGTCACGTATCTGTGTCAAAGACACGTAAGACTCACTTTGTCAGACTTATGAACAAACCCAACCTATGAATGTTCTCCTGGCATGGAACTTGTTCCTAAGTCAGGACTTACTGTAATGGAATAGTTTCCATCTCTGTATGTGTTAGGGTTTAAGTAGGTTTTTCTATTTGTCAGTAGAATGTTCACAAAACAGTATCTAAGCTCCAGGCACACAAAGGACTACAACTAACACCAAGCAGTAAAGGAAAGCTAGTCTTACTATCTAATTAGAACATTAAACATAACAAAAAGGCCAGTCAACTTATTCTGTCATTACCCTTTTCTTGTTGCCTCCTGCTGCCATCACGGGACCCAGGGAGAAGTCACCATGTGTACCCCTCCTCGTGCACCTCTGCACGCTGGCACTGTGCTCAGCTTCCAGCTCCCAGGTCACACTGCCCCTGAAGCCCCTTTAGTGACAAGGCCTCCCCTGCCTGTATTCACTCAAGCTGTCCCTGCCACAAGCTACTCAACTCAGTAACGTTGAGCTTGAGGTTTACAACCACAGCTACACTCCAGATGTGCACCAGGTTATGCTTGCTGTACAACCTTCCAGCAATCCTCGTTTTTAGAAGCCGCCAACAGACAGACCAAGAACAATCTGTGCTGCCCAAAAACACTTACAGCAGGGAATGACAATAACAGGAAGTTAATAAATCAGAGCAAAGACCAAGAGCAGTGGAAAGGAACTAAGAGTTGGGAAGCTGGGGAAGGCCTGTGTGAGGGGAGAACATCTGAGCAGCAACTCAATCATGTGAGAATAGGCGGGCAAGGAGCTGAAAGAACTCTGGCAGAGACAGTCGCGGAGCCAGGGTGACTTGTGCCATGACCGCGCTGCATCCCCTCCAACAGCAGCTGAGACCAGGACTCCTGTACCTTTTGTAGAAATGGAAGCGCTCTGTGAGGAGCAGAAACTGCTTCTCCCCTTGAAGGAAGAAGTGCCTGGCTCTGGAGACAGCAGACTTCTGGGTGTACTCGCAGATGTGGGTGAAGTTCAGTTCCTCCTTCTTGAAGTAATTTCGCAGACGCACGAAGTCGAAGTAGGAGGGGACATAGATGAGAGTGTGGGACATGACTGCATCCCGGTACTGAGGCAAAATCTTGTTTACAAAAAAGTTAAACCTGATTTGGAAGGCAAAGGGCAAGGTTAATGGTCCAGAGTTGAACAAGAAAAAACAGCCTGGAGTTGAGCCGCGACAGTCAACTGTGACTCCAGGTCAATCACAAGCTCATGTCGAGAGGTCACATCAGGGCTAGGGACTTGCTTTCTCTCAGAAAGATTGGGTGAGTATAAAACCTGATTTGGACCTAAAAAAGTAAGTGCTAACATTACCCAATGTAACGCCATTATACAGGGAGAATTACTCTAGAAAGTAAACACCACACCAATCATCAGTGTGTCAGTCAAAAAATAATCACTGAGCTGCACCTGTGGGCTAGGCACCACTGTGCTAACTAAACACAAGAGGAAAGAGGAAACACACATACAGAATTAGAAAAACAGTTGTTGCCCTGAGGGCTTACAACGAAGCTGCTGACATGTGACACATGCAGCACACAGCGCATGTGGCACACAGCAGTGTAATGTGATTTGAAATGCCACAGTCAAGTGGGAAGGAGCACTGACGCACAGACTAGGACACCTAGGCCAAGTCACCACTTCTCTCTGATCTCAGCTTCTTCCCCTCACACCAGTGATCTCATCTAATCTGCTAAGTGGTCATCAATCCACGCACAAGGAGTCCAGTTCTAAGTCTGACGCCGAAGTCAGACCTCCTGACAAGGCCCAAGGAGCTCAACAGGAGGCTGGGTACCTGGCGTCGATCACTGTGGCCAGGCTCTCTGAGTCCATCCTCTGGAAGACGTGTGGGAGCTGCACCAGCACGTGACTGATGGAGCCTGTCCTGGGGACATTCCGCACGGCCACCTGCCAGGGGTCAGTGAGAATGTCAGGAGGCAAGCACGGCCACCATCATCTGTCTCAAGACCATGACAGTCTGCTTTGTGAAGAGCCAGAGGACCCAGGACACCCACCTGGCCCTGCAGGTTCACGCAGTACTTGTTGAACACTGAGTTGATCTGGGCGTCCTGCAGGGCCCCAAACAGCAGCGTCTGGCGATAGTACCTGGCCCAATTATTAAGGCTCCACATCCGCACTCGAGAAAAGTCAACTCCATGCGAGTCCAGGGGCAGCAGGTTCATGTGGTTCATCAAATGCTTTGAGCAAAGAGAAGGCCACCATCAGTGCGCACTGAGCAGTCTGTGCTGGGCAGTGCCGAGCACTTCACCAGCCGAGCATCTCTTCTGACCCCATGGAGGACATACCCCACCCACAGCAAGAAAACCGAGGCCTGCCGGGTAAGCAAAATAAGCTGAAATTGGCCACCTCCTAGACCTTTTAAAAACTATCAAAGTGGTGCCTAGTGGAATACTCCTTTCGAAGGAACTTCTGAAATGCTACTCTGGTCACTTTACAGGCCCCACAACCCCACACTTGTACAAAAAGGATAATGACATGGAAAACGAGCTACTGTGGCTTCACTGACCTAGTGGTGATTTGAATCTACAATGCCCTCCACAGTCTCAGGGGTCTGGAAGGCAACTGGATTACAGGGCAGTAAACTGACTTCCTGCTGAGCTGGGTCCCTGGGGCGTGGCCTGGGTGTCTTCCTCCACAGCTCCTCCCTGCACTCTCTGCTTCCTGTCTACCCACCGCAAGGTAAGCAGCTTCCCCACTGGGGGGTGCCTTGGCCTTCCTGAATTGGAGACGGCTGACTACGCCCTGAAATCTCTGCCAACTGTGAACCGAAATATATCTCTCCTTTTTGAAGCTCTGGGAGGCGGGTGTTATAGCTCATCAGCAAAGAGAATGACTATGACACCCATTCTCAAAACACCAGAGGCCACAGCCACTACAACTACTTTTCCTCAAATTAAAGAATATGACAACTACTGACATGCTTTTTCCATTTACAATCAATCGGCATATATCAAAGCGTCAGGGGTACTAAAAGCTTATTCCCTGCTTCAGAGGCATGTACTATCCTTTACATGCTCCCAAATTCCTGCAAGTTAGATGGGCTACAGTTGCAGAAGTGAGTTCCCAGTTGAAAAAGAAAAACAGAAGCCCTGATAAGGACATTCTAAAGCAGTTTTCAACCCTAAAACCAAAAAACTGCAGAGGAGTAAGAGAAGGAAAAAATACAGTAAGTGTATAAAGCTGTCTCATAAAAAAAGATTCCACATTAAAAAACCTTAGGAAATGATTTTCTATCTCCACTGACGGGCACAATCTATGAAGAAGTGAGGTAGAGATGTTCCTTGTGAGGGTATTCACCCCCCAACCCCCATCCATCCATCCATCCATCCATCCAGGCCTTTAAGGGGAAGAAGCCTTTCCTGGAGATCTGAGACAACTGCAAAGAATTTTTACATTTCTACATAGTTTACTTATTGATTGATCTGTGGGCTGAAGAAAAGACAAAAGAATTTTTCAAATTGGAAAATGTAGAATATTTCAGTTTCTAACCTGAATTTTAATTTGAACTTACATAACCTTTTAAGACAAGCCCAGTGCACTTCTTGTTTCTCTAAATGTGAATAACCAGGATTACCAGGACATGCTCCCAGTTCTGCATCAGGTAAATGTCAGCTTGATCGATGATGAGGAGCTCAATAGAAGACAGAAAGTCAAAATCTCTCTTCTTCTCTCCTTCCCCACCGATGATGGTCCTCAAGCCCAGTGGGGAGGCAAGGAGGATGTCCGAGGAGTAGAAGGGGGCATAGAGCCGGATGCTCCTCTGAAGAATCGCCACTCCTGCACAGAACACACAGCGTGCACCAGCTCACGGCTGTCTTCCACCCTCTCACAGCAGCCCCTCTGGCACCTCACATCTCTCTGCCCTGCAGCACTGAACTGTGCTACAGTTGTGTAACAACCCCCTTTAGTGCCCACGTTCTCCTCCTTTCCTTCCTGTCATCCAGCCTCCCTAGAACTGTCACTGCTTTCAAATTTCCCACTCACTTCTCAGTCCTTCGCTGCAGCTCTCATTCTCAGAACTCTTGGTCTCCCTCAGGATCTGATCCATCCTCACTCTGAAATGACTCTTGCTCAAATTTCCAACAACCCTCACTCACAGGGTTGTACTTCTGGACTGCACAAATGCATGATCGACACTGAAATGCTCCTTGCTTCAGTCTCCAGGACCTCAGCACCTCTTCTGCCCGGTTCCCTGACTGAGCCCCGCACATCCTTCCAGATCCAAACACCTCTCCTTCCGCAGGCCCCTCTATTCTCTCACTCGTATAAAGCCTTTGGTAAATTTACTTCCTACCTGTGGCTTTAACACTGCCTTTATACAAATTCATATTTCCAGCCCAAAGCTTTTTGTTGAGCTTCAGACTAGCACACCTGCTGCTCGCGGATATCTGAATGTGTTCCAAACATATCCTGAAGTCATATAGAGCCTGTGTCAATGAATCCTACCTCATCCCAGGCTTTGCCCCCAAAGGATTCTACACAAGCATTTTCCTATCTGAAACAGTTTCCTCCACTCCAACTACCCCTCCATGACTAGCTAAGTCTTGCGGAGGTTTCCACAAGGTACAAAGGCAGCAACCCCTGACCTCACCACACTGCCTCCACCCCAGACCACTGGGTTTGCTTTAAATGCACCCAGAAGCCCTGCTGCACACGCAGCCCTGAACTCCCTCCCCTGCTAAGCTGGACTTCACTGGCAACAGGAACAGTACCTTTTCCCTATATATTCCCAGTTTAACACTGCTGGCACCCTGCAGGTAAGATGTGCCTCTGAATAAGCACATGAGGAATGAACTTTCCAGGCAAACAACCGCCTCAGCGGGAGCTGAAAAAGCAACTAGCAAACAACATGCAAAGCTCGAGGAGGGCGCTTAAGTGGACCGAGGTAGCATCTATAGAGCAGAAGTCTGCCTTTCTAAACAGTCTTGGCCTCCCCAGGACCCGCTCCACCTTGTCATCCCCATCTTCCCTGAGAGGTCCACATAGCGCCTCCTGCAGTCTGCTGAATGGAGTCATTTCCTGGAAACATGCAGCGCTTTTTTCCACCTGGCCCCAGAGGCTCCCAAACCCTAGCCTAGGAAAGGTTCTCCCCTGGCAAAGAGGTGGCAATGTCAGCAGCCCTCTGGTGAATGCCAATTTCCAGGGTTCTAGGCTCCAGCTACACCACGGATCCCACAGCACCCCAATTTTGACAAGAAGGAATTACCAATCCTGAAGTGGTCATCGATGTTACCCACAAACACAGCTTCATAATCCTCAGGCCTCTTCAGGTTGGGTGGTCTCTCCTCGGGATCTGACCCATACTCGCTCTGAAATCTCTTTTTGTTGCTCACAATGATTTTCTTCTTGCTGTCCCCCTCCAGGAGGCTAATGAAGAGCTGCACCACCCGCAGAGCAGCTTCCCGGAACGGCACCACTATCAGCACCTGTGCAGGGGCAATGGCAGCCTTGGTAGGGCAGGGGAGAAACGGCAAGCCCAGGCACACCTGCTGAGGAAGCAGGGCTCAGAAGTCCTACACTGAGTGGCCCCTGGTAGGCACCATGCCTATGTCAGACCTTTCGCATAGGGCCCAGCTCAATACTCGATCACAAGCAACAGGTCCTGTGGACTTTGGCCCCTCTGGCTCATGAGAGTCGCTTCTCAAGCAGAAGCTTTAGCACAGGGCAACGCCCATCTCAGCTGCATCTGCAGGCCAAAATACAAGGCTAATCAAGCAGGTCTTTGAGGGCAAGGAGTCTTTACTCATTTCTTTATCTCCCACAGAACTCAGTATCAGATTTTTATCCATAAGACCCACTCAATAAATTTATGCCAAATAAATGACGTAAAGAAAAACTGAAGAGGCTTTCCTCATGACAGTCCGCCCTGTGTCCTGCAGGGTGTACTTTTATCCTGCTTTTTTCCTTCTATTTGGCCCAAGCTCGCTCTGCAGAGCCAGTTCCCCTCTTACTCTTCACTTTTTCAAATAAACTTTGCCACCAAAAAAAAAGAAAAACTGCTGGGTATGGTGGCGCACACCTATAATCCCAGCACTCGGGAGGCTGAGGCAGGAGGATCGTTGGGAGTTTGAGGCCAGCCTGGGCTACAAAGTGAGCTCAAGGCCAGCCTGAATTGCATAGTGAGACCCTGTCTCAAAAAGGAAAAAAAAAAAAAAAAGAAAAACTAAAGAAAAAGGATTAAAACATTATTGCTTTTCTAGTACATATTCTAGAATCTATTCAGAAATGATTATAAAGTATTACCAAAATGAGACCAGAAGTCAATGGGAAAAACAGGACTGGAGAGAGAGAGAGAAAGAGAGAGAGAAGGAGGGAGAGAGGGAGGGGAGGAGGGAGGGAGGGAAGGAAGAAAGGAAGGAAGGAAGGAAGGAAGAAGGAAAGAAGGAAGGGAGAAAATACATATAATCTTAGTCTCCTATGCAATGCTAAATGAAACACAGAACCTCAATATTCTTGTGTTTGAGGCAGAGGTAGTTTCCCAGAATAGAAACCAGCCTGGTCAAAGGAATACAGTGGTTTACCTCAGTACAGGACAGAGATGCTTACGGGGGCTGGCTTACCATCCCAGCTGTGACCTTAACTCGTGTCTGAGCTTCAGTTTCTCCAGCTGGCAAACAAGGGGTATAACTAAAAAATCTCTAAGCCATGTCAATAATGAAACTGTACAATCCTAAAAAATGAAGCTTCTTCAATATGAAAAGACACAAGCTAAAGGGAAAAGAAACAAGCTACAAATGTATAAACAATTAAAGGACATTTATTTCCTTTTCTACTACCTCAAATCCACTGACATTTAGACTTGTAAGCACAAATACATGGGATCACTACTTGAAGTAGCAGTAACTTTAAGAGGGCAGATGGATTTTTCTTGCCAAGGTTCACATATTTACACAGGTTACTGAAAAGAACCTTTGACTGGAGTTCCATCTCTGCCATTCCTTCCCTGCTTCTTTTTAGCAGGGCCTGCTGCAAAGCTGGAATTCTGTCCACACCCGTGGTACACAGGGACTAGGTAAAAAGTCCACCCATGGAGCACTACCCTTGCATAAAGGGTAAACTTGAGACTTCCCTAGCTAAATAGATGCACCTATGCATACTCATAGGTGAAATAAATCAGACACATGTTTAAACACTGTATTGTTTCTCTAATGTAAGAAACCAAAAGTGTAAATGAGGACCAAGTTGTATAACAAATATTGGGAAATGGGAAGAAAATATTCAAATGAGAAGGGGAAGAAGCGGGGGAAGGAACAAAGAAAAAAGAGAATACAAGAAAAATGGAAACAAAGCCTTTGTAAACAAGCAGGGGAACAAGGGTGGGAGGCAGGGTAGGGAAATGGGAAAAAAGAAAACATGTGTCACAAGGTACAAATTCCTTATGGTAAATGTTATTGCTATGTATATCCAAAATGTACCAATAAAAAGGGGAAAAAAAGTGTACCGAGCTCTAAGCACTGAGGAGACCTCTGCAGTATTTGTTCAGCTACACCATGCGTTAATCCTTAACACAAGTACCCTGAGCAACTGTTTAGTTTCTCCACTGTCCACTTAGCTGGACATGGTGATGCACGCCTGTAATCTCAACACTTGGGAGGCTGAGGCAGGGGGATCATTGTGAGTTCAAGACCAGCCTGGGCTACAAAGTGAGCTCAAGGCCAGCCTGAACTGCATAGTGAGACCCTGTCTCAAAAAGACCAAAAAAGAAAAGAAAAGAAAAGAAATCATCCACTGAGCTGTCGGCAGCACTGTCTGATTCTACTTGGCCCGTTTAACATGCTCACTTTGGGTTCATTCATTATTCTGGTCAATTATTCACACACTCGTGTACCTGCCAAGTGCCAGGCAGTACAGTGGCAGCTCCCGCAGCCTCCTCCCTCTGGTGGTCTCCTGCTGCCACTTACCTTGGGCCTCGTCAGCCCCTGGTCCCTGAAGCCATCATCATCGCACAGCCCAGGCTTCTGGCCTCGTCGCTTGCTGTTGTTGCTGAGCACCTGGGCGTTGGCCTTGAGCACGTGGTTGAGCGCGTGCAGGCAATACACATGGCGGACCTCCTCCCCGTGCCGCAGCGCAGTCCTTTCCGGGTAGAACAGGTCCCGGTAGGAGTTCATGACTAAGAAGAGCTCCTTTTGGAGCGGGGTGAAGGGGCTATTTGATTTTGGGGAATCAGACAAGAACTGGCCATTGGTCTTGGTCCAGGTGGATTCCAGCGGCTTATGGAGATGAAGCAACCTCAGGTCAAAATCCTTTGGAGGTTTAAATGTTTCCATCTCCTGAAACCTGGATGAAAAGACAAGCTGGCCCATGACAGGCCACTAGGGAGAGACAGAGCAAGAGCTGAGTCAGAAGGGAAACACCACGCCTGAAGTTTACGCAGTCATGGACACATCCGAGTTACCACAATCTTCTACGATTTACAGAGCATCTCACTTAACCCTGGCCAGTAACCCTGCGAGGCAGGTGCCGTAACACTCCTGTTACAGAATGTGAAAGAACACCAGGCTCAGAGGTAGGAGGACCCAGAACAAGTTTGCAGGCAATGTAGGCTGGAGTCCAAGCCTGCTGGCTTCAAATCTCAGCTCCAGCTAGGCACATGCCAGTCATCCCAGCACTCAGGAGACTGAGGCAGGAGGATCACTGTGAGTTTAGGGCCAACCCGGGCTACATAGTGAGTTCAAGACTGTCTCAAAAATACTCCCTAAAAAAAAAAAAAAACAAATCTGAGCTCATTCTGCCAGTGTCTCACACTCCTGTGGAGCTCATTCTGGGAGTCTACATTCAGTCTAGAAAAACAGGGATTCTGTGATTACATGACTTTGATAATCATCACAATGCCTAACACTTGGAGATCCACAATTTCTACCTGTCTGTCTGTCCTCCCTCCTCCCTGTTCCCCACCCTCCTTTTTCTAGTTTTTCTTTTTTCCCCTTTTTTTTTTTCTGAGACAGGTTCTCACAATGTAGTATAGGCTGGCCTTGAACTCACATTGATCCTCCTGCCTCAG
>NW_004955489.1:2378404-2397046 GCF_000276665.1 Chinchilla lanigera
CCACCACACCCAGTCTCACAATGTACTTTAGAAACCACAAGTTCTGAAGAGTCTTAGGGCAAGAACTGCATTCACTCTGATTAACTGAGAATTTTCCAAATTTATATGGGCAAGAAACAATTTTTTTTAACTATTTATACCCCCCCCCTCCTAACACACCTATTAGAATTCTGAGGAACACTATTTTGTGATAGGAGTCTGGGAGATTTTTTTATTGTAGCAAAATGGCTGAAATAAAAACAGACCTCAGCAAAAAGAACTGAACTACTGATAGGTGAAACTACCTAGATGAAGCTCTGGAGTTACGTTGAGTGAAAACAGCCAGGGTCACAAAAGTTACACCCTGACTCCATTTAACACGTTTAAAATCAAAAAATTAGAAATGGAGACCAGGTCATCAGATGGTGGATGACAAAGCTTCAAAGTGCAACAGGGATCCACACGGTATTGGAAATGTGCTGCATCTTGGCCTGCAGCAGACACAGGGTCTTCCAGGGCAACACAACTGCACAGAACACACAAGGCTGAGGAGCAGAACCAGAGAAACCCGAGTGCATGGGGAAAGGCAGCAGTGTCGATGTCCTTGTAATGTCCCTGCACTACGTGGTGCTGCTGGAGTTCAGCACTGGGAAACTGAGCAAAGATAAGGAGACGTCTGTATGTGACTTCTTATATTTGAATGTGTGTAATTATTACACTATTTTTATAAATTTCAATCAAAACAAGGACAGCCAGGCGTGGCACACACCTGTAATCCAGCGCTCAGGAGGCTGAGAAAGGAGGATCACTTCAAGTTCGGGGCCAGCCTGGTACATAGTGAGTTCGAGGCCAGGCTGAACTGCATGGTGAGACCCTGTCTCATAAAAATCAGCAAATAAACAAAGGAATCAAAGCAGTCTGATCATGGGGTCACTGTACTCCTCCGTGGCCTAGTCCGCTGCTAAATTCACAGCGGATCGTGCTGCCTGGGTGGGCTGGGCTGGAGCGGTGGTCCCTGGGGCGTGGCTCTTCCCTGCACTGCATCCCCGCCATGACCTGAGTGGCTCTGCTCCACCACACCCTTCTACCAAGATATTCCCGCCTCACAGGCAGCTGACCATGGACTAAAACCCTGGAAACTGAGTCGGAAATAAGGCCCTCCTCCTTCAGGCTGCAGATGTCAGCACCGTGTCCCAGGAGGCTAACTTGCACTGCTCTATATTCTGGTGCCGTGTCTGCCTCCATCACTGCAGTGCTCAAGTGCAGCTTGCCAGTGCCTCTTCTAGCCACATCTCTGTCCCATCAGGTACTTCCAGCCTTCCTGTGTCCCACTTCCCTATTAAGCCACTTCCTACTGGTGTACAGCATACAGTCAAAACCCAAGAACACTATTTCATTCAAAGCTTTCTCAAGCCACACTTACTTTTAGCTGATGGGTGGTTTTGGGGTTTGCTGGAAGTGCTTGAATCTCTTTTTCTTTCAGTTCTTTGTTCACATGTTGTACAAATGGATCTAATTAAAAAATAAAGAGATTGGCACACTTCAGTCTAGTGGCAGGGTTCTCTGGTCTTCCCCAGGATGGCATGCCTATCTTCATGGTATCAACTCATTGGACTTTCCATCCGCTTTCCCCATCCACACCTTAAAATTTCAGGAAGGTTCATTTTCCCAAAACAGTTGTCTAAATATTACTTCAGACTCAAAAACCTTTGGAGAAACGTCTCAGCTTCAGGCACTCTAGACTGCACCTTCTCTGCAGTGTAACCTCTGCACTATCAACCCTCAAATCCTCTTCCCTCTATGTCTCCCCCTCCTCTGACCAAAACCTCCAGCCTCTCTTTCACCTCATTTTGCACATCTAAGTATTATCAGTGTAACGTCACCCCAACTCACGGCAGATACCCCACTGGTCAGGCGGTGCTGGCTCCCGTAAGAGGCTTCTTGAGTCCCCCCCACCTGGCTCACCTACCCTCCCAACACGCCTACACACAAGTATCAGCTCATCTAGTACACAGCAAGTTCCCCAGGGCAGGGTCCATGTCCCACTGATCTTGCATTAGAAGGTATCATGGCTGAGATCTAAACTGTTCCCCGACTCTGCTGTGCTCCGAGGCAGGGCTTCTGGGAGGTGGCTGGACCCTGGGGACCTCCTCCAAGATAAGCAGCTGAGTGTGCTGGTCGGGGGGAGTCTGGTTAGAGGTGGGGCGTGTGTGCCCTGGAGTGTGCGCCACCTCTCCCACCACATCAGTGGGGCGTGCGCGCACCTCTCCCTCCCTGGCTCCTCCTTTCCCCGCAAGGCTTCCCAAAGCAGCGTTCCTGGCCAGGCCCTCCCACCATGCTGTTTCTACATCTGCACGCACCAACCATGGACTAAGACTTCCAAAGCTGTGAGCGAAAGCAAGCCTCTTCTTCATGAAGGCAGTGTTGGACATTTTGTTCCAGCAATAGAAAAGTGACGAAGACGAAAGACACACTGAGCTAGAGATGGTGGTGTAATCCCAGCACTTGGGAGGCTGAGGCAGGGGGTCACTGTGAGCTCAAGGTCAGTCTGGGCTACATAATGAATTTAAGGCCAGCCCAAACTACACAGAAAGACCCTATCTGAAAAAAAAACAAAAAAAGAGACAGAAATTCTCATTATTAGGCCGGGCTGGCATGGTGGCACACATCTGTAATCCCAGCACCTAGGAGCCCAAGGCAAGAGGATTGCTGCAAGTTCAAGGGCAGCTTGGGCTATAAAGTAAGTTCAAGGCCAGCCTGAACTACACAGTGAAACCTTGTCTCAAAAGGACAAAAAAAAATTAAAAAAAAGAAAGAAAAGAAAAGAAAACTTCTTGACAGTGCACTGAATTTGCACAAGCTCCAGATGACAGCACCAGTGCGCTGTGCCTGTGCTGGCCACCAGCCATCCCTCCCAGGCTCGCTCATTAAGAAACAGCGAGGTCAGATGACTCGTTCAAGGATGCAAAAGGCAAAACTTGAAACGAAATGCACCCTGTGCTAAATAATCAAGAGCAAACAACACAATAAAACTTCCAAGGGCCTTCTTTCTATATAGGCAAAATATCCACATTTCTGGACAGTCCACTTCCTGATGTCTGCTCCAGGGTTTCCAAGTCTTGATGATCTTTGTGCTACAATTCTACAAACCCTGCCCACTCCTCCTTTCCTTGCGTAATAGCCAACCGAAGTGAAGGACCCAAACGAGTGGTGTAACTTCAGCGGCCTTAACAGCACAGCTGAACTGAGAAAGGCCACCGGAAGCAGGAAAGCAACAGGATGGAGAACAAGCTTCGTCTGACTCACACCCCCAGACACAGGCTGAGAACCGCCCGGAGCTGGCACAGCATCCGGAGGCCTTGTGCGACTGCCTGCCACTCCGACCCTCGCCCAGTGAACAGACCATGGGAGGCACGGGAGACAGGGAGGTATTCTGGCTTCTGAAACTGCCCCTTGTGGTGAGGACCACTTAGACTGCACTCTCCTGGGTATCATAAACCTGAGGATTAGTGCTCTAACAAGGAAGAACACGTAAGGCATAGAATGAAGATGGGAAGTATTTTCCCCTTTTCCTTTCTGTTCTGCTTGGGGAGAAAATCTGAAATTTGCCCTGGGCCCTGATTCTAGTAATGTGAGGCCTGGGGAGCTTGCCTCCCAACTACTTTTCTTAAACAGGTTATTCTCTCACATATCCCCTCCCCAGCCCTCACTGTAATGAAGGACACAAATCTCCTGCAGAAGTACTTTTCCCACCTCTAGATCCAGCCACTAAACTACTGTCCTCACTGCTGCTTATTCAACAGCAGGAGACTAAATGTGCATCAGTGTGCAACCCCTAGAGGCACCTGGCAGATTCAAGCAGCACCTTGTGAGACCTTTAAACAGGAGCCATCTCCAGCTTCCTCCTCAAGAAAATTGGTCTCCAGGCTGAAGAGTGACTCATGCTGTGCGTCCGTAAACTCGGTCGGCGGTTTCTGCGACGAGCCAGCAGGCTGCTCTTCTCCGCCACTTCCCTCAGGGTCACCAGGTATGGCCACATCTATAGTTTGGGCAAACATCTTGTAAAAGTATTTACTCATAAATAAATTTTCTACTGATACAGCCAAATACTTCAGCTTATGCCAAAACTGACGTTCAGGGCTATCATTTACTTTTACATAATAAACAATCTAGGTGGAAGACACAGATTTCAACATTAAGCTTGATCACTCCAATTGCTGACCCAGTGTGGGTGCTCATTTGGTCACCCTAGCTGGGCCACAGGGCCTGGACATTTGATCAAACATTTGAAATATTTCTATAGCGGTGGTTTTTTGTTTTGTTTTGTTTTTGTGGTGCTGGGATCAACCCAGGACCTCACACGGGGGCCAAATGCTCTACCACTAGCTACATCCCACTCCTTTTTACTTTGAGACAGGGTCTCACTAAGCTGCTAAATTATTCACGCTGGGCTAGAACTTATGATCCTCTTGCCTCAGCCTCTTGAGTAGCTGGGACTACAGGGATGTACCACCACCAGACTTGTGAGTGTGTTTTTAGGTAAGATTTACATTTAAATTGTAGACTCTGTAAAGCAGATTCTTCTCCTTAATGTGGCTGAAGGCTGACCTCCCTTAGCACAAGGGAGCCCTCCCAGCACGGTGCTGCTGAGCTCCGGCTGCAGCACAAGCTCCTCCTGAGACTTTGCCTGTGTTGGGACCTAAGTCTACAGCCTGCCTGCCTCTCTATCACTTCTCAACTTTCCAGGCCTCCATAATCACATGAGCCAACTGCTTTAACACATTTCTTCTCATATATACACATCTGATTAGTTCTGTTTCTCTGGAGAACACTAATACACCCAGTTCCAAGTCTAGGAACTTACTCTAATGTGATACATCAAAGTGTCCACAAGAAGATGTCTGCAGCAGCACTGATTATAAGAAATAAATGGAGAAAAAAATGAGCCAGGGTGATAGTGCAGGCCTGCAATCCCAGCGTTTGGAGGAGACTGAAGCAGGAGGATGCTGCAAGGCCCACCTGAACTATTTAGTGAGTTCAAGACTAGCCTGAACTATAACACAAGACCTTGTCTCAAAGAAAAAACTGAGATGCCTATCAATGGGATATTAAATAAATAACCACATATCACTTACAAGTGAATGCAACATAGTTGAGAAGCTAATGTAAGAAAGGTGTAGCGACACATACCTATAATCCCATACTTTGGAGGCTGAAGCAACAGGATTATCATGAGTTTAAGGCCAGCCTGGGCTATATAGTGATTTAGGCCAGCCTGAACTACATAGCAAGACTCTGCCTCAAAAAAACAAACAACAAAAACAAAACAAAACAGCTCCCTCAACAGACCTAATGTGATTACACAGCTATATTACAGACAGAGAAAAAGGCCCATGGCATATGACTAAAGAAAGAAGCAGCCAGGTATGGTGGCACATGCCTGTAGCCCCACCTCTGAGGTTGAGGTCAGAGGAACACCAAGAGTTCAAGGCTGGCCTGGATTATAAAGTGAACTCAAGGTCAGGACAGCTTGAACTGCATAGAGATCCTGTCTCAAATAAATGAGTAAATAAATAAATAAGTAAATAAACAAAATAGTTATAGAAATGTATGACCATTATACACATATGCACAACACATATCCATAAAAACACAGGTTGGAAAAGTTATGGATACAATGTCAAAAATGTTGATAAGTTTCTGAGTGGTGGAGATACATGTTGACCACAACACTCTTTAAATTTCTGCTGTAAATATGTATTGCTTTTATAATCAAAAAATGTTTCCATTTAAAATACAAAAAAGCAATGAAAACCAACTGAAACCAACAAACAAATCCTAAATCTGAGCCAATGAAAGTGATCAATTAAAATACTAACCATGGCATTTGATAAATTACAGGAAAAAAAAGGAGGCTGTAAGGAAAACAGGCACAAAAACAGTAAAATGTAAAGTTACCCAGGTATATTGAGACAGTAGACTACTACCCAACAATAAAAAGGATGGAGGCCGGGCGTGGTGGCGCATGTCTACAATCCCAGCACTTGAGAGGCTGAGGCAGGAGGATCGTTGGGAGTTCCAGACCAGCCTGGGCTACAAAGTGAGCTCCAGGCCAGCCTGAACTGCATAGCGAGACCCTGTCTCAAAAAGACAGAAAAAAATGGATGGAACTACTAAGACATAGGCATGGGCGAATCACAGTAACTCAAGAACGTAAGATGGACCCAGGAAGGTTCGTATGCTGTGACTCCATTTGTAGGAATTTCTAGAATAGGTAAATCTATACTGACAGAATTCAGGTCAGCGGTAGCCTGAGGTCAAGGATGGGGACCTGATAGCTTCAACATCTTATCTCTAACTATTCCACGCAAATGCATTTTTATGTCTACACCCATCAAACCTGGTCTCCCTAAGGAAGGAGTAGAACCTTTCCAATAAAGCAACATGCTACAATGCCAGGGCTATGTTCTTCCTGTGTCAGGGAGTCTTTCATCAGGATGGATGAAGTCCTGAAGCAGTTAGCAAAAATGGTATTTCTTAATTTTTCTGGTGAGAGGGTCCTGTGTTTTCCTTGAGTCCCAACATATACTCAAGTCCCATGTAAGTTAAATCCCTGCTTTGGATCCACGTGCTCACACCGAATCACACAACACAGGGGCTGTGTGAACCCCAAGATACTTACTCTCCTTCATCTCCGCCGACTCTGCTGCTGTCTCTTCCTCCACAAAGGAGTCGCTACTCACATCTTCTTTATTCATTTCTGCATCATGAACACTACCTTCTTCCTCCTCCTCCTCCTCTTCCTCCTCCTCTTCCTCAGAAGCATTCTTTAATGTAGCAAGTAGTTTGTGGTACCCAGAAACTTGCTCTGGTTCACTCTCTGATTCACTTTCAGAATTTGAAGTATCTGAACTTTCTGACTAAAAGGAAAATTTTTAAACAAAAATTCTTATCTTTCTCATTATCACCCTAGTACTTATCATAAGGCTAAGAGGTTCCGACTTTACTAAATAAAACTTAGCTTCCCACAAATATACAAGCTTACCTATTATTTATTTGTTTGTCTTTTTGAGACAGGGTATCGCTATGCAGCCCTGGCTGGCCTCAAACTCACAACGATCCTCCTGCCTCAGCCTCCCAGGTGCTGGGATCACAGACATGTGCTGCCACGCCGGGCAAGCTTATCTGCTTAATCAAGTCTGGCACCAAATTTACTCAGAATGGCTAATCTAGTCATGATTGTAGAAGCTCTTATATTCTCTGAACCACTAATGGAAAGAAAAGTTTTAAAAGACTTGTAAAATACAAAACTTTAGGTTAGAAGGAAATTTAACTTATGTCCCAGACATTAGGTTACCTGTTTAAAGGAGCAACAGGAAAATCACAAAACCACAACAAAAAATGTACTTTCTTTAGATTTGTTGTATGGTGATAGGACCTTTGTTCATTCAGCATCATACTTGTGACCCTTTTTATGGTAAGCAAAAAACTCCTTAGAGTTACCTGATGGTCCTCTGGTAAGTCTTTCTAACAAGACCTAAAAGGCTAGACTCTTGGGACAGTTTTCAACTCTGGCTTCTGTATTACTTATTACAATGGCATTTTTATAGACATATCCCCTAAAAACTAAGCAACATTACTGATGTAATAGCTTGCATATAAAATTGGAAAGAGTAGAAGTGTAGTCAACCTTCATTATACCACACATAATCTTAAAGGTAACAGCCCAGACCGAACTATTACAAAGAAAGTATAAAGCATTACCAGTTGGCAAATCTGCGGTTTTGCTTCCTTTCCAGAAACCCTGAGAAGAAAGAGGTAACATTAAATTCTAACTACTAATTTGTACCAATTAGGGAAAGGTCTAATGACACAATTTGAAAGGAAAAGGGCCGTATATACCACTGTAAGTATACGGTAACCACAGTTATGTAAAAGCTACCTATGCACTTGGAGGTTGCAAAGTATGACAAACGGACAATAGGCAAATGGGAAATGTAACGATGTGACATGAGAAACGCGGTACCTAGTAACTGGCGCTCATGGGAAAGAACACAACACGGCAAATAAAGGACTGAAGTTTTTACCGACCTGCTTGATTAGAACGTCTATATGCAGACAAACAGCCCAAAGTGGTAAATGAGCATTAAATCATAACAGCTAGGCGTGGTGCCGCACACATTGTAATACAGCACTTTGGGAGGCTGAGGCAGAAGAATCCCAAGTTAGAACCCAGCCTGGGCAACTCAGACACTCAGCGAGATCCTGTCCCCAAAATTAAACAAAGTAAAAATAATTAAAAAAAAAAAAGGCTGCGGATGCAGTGCAGTGTGAAGGCCCTGGATTCGATCCCCAGTACCTTCCCCGAATCGTAACTGATCCCCGACATTGCCTGGGGTCCCTACAATTGCCAGGACGTCTGCTTCACTGCTGAAACTGGATCCAAGAGAGATGTCGAAGCTCTCAACCAATTATTTGAAAACACGAAAACCTGAGACAACCTGAGGTGCTCTCCGATCAAACACAAACTTGCCCCGCGCCAGCGTCCAGCCCGAGGCTTCGGCCGCTTCCCGCGGACGCCGCCGACTCGGAGCCGGCACCGCGCCGACCTCCCCGCACCTGTCGTGGAAAGGGTGCTCCTCCCCGAAGTCCCGGAGATGCTTCTTCTGCTTTTTCGTCAGAGTACTGAGCAGCTGGCTCCGGCCCGCGCGCTTGCCCATGGCAACTGCCGCCGAGCTCGCCCGGCAGCGGCTCCCGGAAGTGGTTCTGTCAACAAGCGCACGTCGGCGCCACGGCGGCGCTTTACGGCGGGGCGCGATGCCGAAAAGCACACTCGCCGTACCTCGCCGCGTACGACCGCCTACGTGCTGTTTGGGCGCGCTGACCCGAGGCTTCGCTGCGCGGCGAACTGGGAGTTGCTGGTATTTTAGTTCGTATATGGCTGGGCCTGCGTAAATGTGTAGTGGCACAAATGTGTGGATGCAGTGACTTTATATTACACCGTCCATGAATGTTTTCATTCTTACATATATTGGTACAGCTTATTTTTTATTTTTCACTTGTTTTTTTCCTAATTGGTACACTTTAGACATACATAATGGTAACATTCATCATAGGGAATTTCTACCTGACCGTGATATATTTTGCTTCCTCTTTTTTCCGATTCCAGTCCCTTCAATCCCTCCTCTTCCTTATTTACAAAAGCTTTGTTTCCATTCTTTTCTTTCTATACTTTTTTTCCATCTCCCATCCTTCCTCCCGCCCCTTCCACTGTCCCATTTGAACATTTTCTTCCCACTTCCCCATATCTGTTAGTCATTTAGGTGCTGTTTACATTTTCACTTTCTTGCACCAGAGAAACAACTCGTTGTTTAACATGTGTATCCTATTTATTTCAGTTAAAAGAGTATGGTCTCAAGGTGCATCCATTTAGCTGTAAATGTCTCAAGCTTATCTTCACAGCAGAGTAGTACTCCATTGTATGTATATATAAAAAAAAAACCCTACATCTACTTTATGCAGTAATTGGTTGATGGACATTTGGGCTGTTTCCGAGACTTAGTTATTACAAACTATGACGCTATAAACATGGGTGTGCGTACATCACTGCGGTATGATGTTGAGCATTTTTAAATATATTTATTTGCCATTTCTGCTTCTTGATTTGAGGAGTGCCTACTCATTTCAGATGACTTTCTGGATTGGTTCTTTAAATTTGGGGGTTCTGATTGTTTTTTAGTTCTTTATACATTCTAGATATTAGTCCTTTGTCCGAGGAACAGGCAGCAAAATTTTTCCCACTCTGTGGGTTGTCCCTTCACTCTGTTGGTTTCTCTTGCTGTGCAAAAGCTTTTTAATAAGATAAGGTCACATTTGTTGATTCTTCGTACTTCTTGTGTGATTGGGGTTTTATTCATAAAGTCTTTGCCTACACCAGTGTCTTCAAGAGTTCTACCTATTCTATCTTCCAGCAGGTTTAGTGTTTCAGGTTTAGTGTTTCAGGTTTAGTGTTTTAGTGCTTTAATGTTTAAATCGTCAATCCATTTTGATTTCAGTTTAGCGCGTGGTGAAAGGTACGGGTCTATTTTGATCTTCAGCCTGTGGAAAGCCAGTTTTTCCAGCACCATTTATTAAAGAGGTGATCTTTTCTCCAGTGAAGGCGCGTGGCCCCTTGCGAAAGATAAGGCGGCTGAGTGTGTCTGGAGGTGTGTCTGCGTCTTCTCATCTGCTCCAGTGTTCCTCAGGCCTGTTTTTCTGACAGTCCCATGCTATCTTTATTGTGACAGCTCTGCAGTATAATTTCGAGTCAAGGACTGTGATGACTCTGAGTCGCCTTTGTTGCCTAGAATTGCTTTTGCTCTTCTAGGTCTCTTCTGGTTCCAAATTAATTTTACAGTTGTTTTTATTAAATCTGTGAGATATGCTGTTGGTATTTTCATTGGGATTGCATCAAATCTGTGGAACAGTTTTGGGAGTATGGCCATTTTCACTATATTTTTTCTGATATCCTTTTTGATATCGTTTTACAGAGTACTGTAGTTTTCAATGTAAAGGTCCTTTACTTCCTTTGTTAGATTGTTTCCTAGGTATTTCATTTTTTTGGATGCTATTGTGAAAGGTGTTGTTTCTCTGATTTCTCTCACTTTTTGCTATTTGTATATAGGTGTGTTATTGACTTTTGGGTGTTGACTTTGTATCCAGCTATTCTACTGAATTTGGCTAGTACAGTGAAAAGTATTTCGGTGGAGTTTTTGGGGTCTTCTATGTAGAGTATCATGTCATCTGCAAATAATGATAACTTCTTCCTTCCCTACCCTTACTGTTTTTACTTCTTACTCTTGTCTATTTACTCTGGCTAATGTTTCCAGAACTAAATTGAATAACGGTGTTGGAAAAAAAATAAAAAGAATAAGTGTTGACAGCGAAATCCTTGTTTGGTTCCTGACTTTAGACTGAAAGCTTTCAGTTTTTGTCCATTTAGTATGATGTTGGGTATTGGTTTGTCATAGATGGCTTTTATCAGATTGAGATAAAGACCATCTATTCCACTTTTCTGCAGGGTTTTTAAAATTATGAGTGGGTGTTGGACTTTGTCAAATGCTTTTTCTGCATCTATTGAGATGAGCGTATGGTTTTTGTTCTTGGCTCTGTTAATATGGTGTATTATATTTACTGATTTGCATCATCCCGGCACCCCTAGGATGACTGCTACTGGAGTCATGTTGGTCATGTTGTATAATCTTCTTGATGATTTGCTGCATTCTGTTTGCTCATATCTCTTGAGAACTTTTACATCTATATTCATTAGGGAAATTGGTGTGTAATTCTCTTTTTTGATCAGATTTTTCTCTGGTATAGGTATCGTGGTAATGCTTGCTTCCAGGAATGAGTTTGGGAGTATTGCTTCCCTTTTGAATTCATTAAAGATTTTGAAAAGTAGCAGCATTGGGTCTACTCTAAATTTCTTATAAAATGCAGCAATGACTCTGTCAGGACCTACATTTTTCTTTGTTGGTAGGTTTTTAGTTATAGCTTCAATATTATTGACTGATACTGGTTTATTACATTATTTTATTGTAATAAACAATTATAATATTACAATTTTATTACAATATTTATAGCTTCTTGATTCAGCTTTGGTAATTCATATATATCTAGGAATCTGTCCATTTCTTCTATATTCTCTGTCTTATTAGAATATAGATTCTTGGGGCCAGGGATATAGCTCAGTGGCACAGTACCTGCCTGGCAAGCACAAGGTCCTGAGTGTGATTCCTGGTACAAAAAAAAAAATAGAATATAGGTTCTCGAATTAGGTGTTGATGATCTTCTGGTGTTAAGCAGGATCTGTTTTTATTTCACCCTTTTCATTCCTAATTGCATGAATTTCAGTCTTTTTTTCCCTTTTTTGATATAATTGGCTAAGGGCTTGTCAATTTTATTTAATCTATTAAAGAACTAACTCTTACATTCACTGATTCTTTGTATTGCTCTCTCCTCCTCCTCCTCCTCCTTCTGGTACTGGGAATCTAACTCAGGACCTTGCACTTGCTAGCCAGATGCTGTGCCACTGAGCTATCTCCCCAGCCCTTTTTTTTTTTTTTTTTTTTTGCTAGCCAGATGCTGTGCCACTGAGCTATCTCCCCAGCCCTTTTTTTTTTTTTTTTTTGAGACAGCGTCTTGCTTTGTAGTCCAGGTTGCCCTTAAATTTATTATGTAGCCCAGCCTGGCCTCAAAGTCACGGTGATCCTCCTGCCTCAGCCTCCTGAGTACTGGGATTGAAGGCATGTGCCACCATGCCCAACTTGTATTGTTTTCTTAGTCTCAATTGCATTATTTTCTGCTCTGATCTTTATAATTTCCTTTGTTGTATGAGCTTTGGGCTTGACTTGTTTTCCTTTTCTAGAATTTTGAGGGTCAACGTTAGGTTGTTTATTTGAACTCACTGTTTTTCTGATATGGGAATTCACTGCTATGTATGTGCCTTATAGGACTGCTTTCATTGTGTCCCATAAGATCTGGTATGTTGTATTGGCATTATCATTTAATTGTAAAAACTCTGTAATTTCTTTTTAATTTCATCTGTGACCCATTGGTTGTTCAGGAGGGTGTTATTTAATTTCCATGTGTATATGAAGTGTTGGTGGTTTCTTTTATCATTTATTTCCAGTTTCATTGCACTATGGTCTGATATTATGCATGGGATAATTTCAGTTCTTTTGCATTTGCTTAATTATGTTTTATGAGCTAGTATATGGTCTATTTTGGAGAACATCCAGTGTGCAGCTGAAGAATGTATATTTTGATGTTGTGGGGTAGAACACCCTGTAGACATCTATTAAATCTAATTGTTCAGTGCTGGGGATTTACCTCAGCGGCACAGCGCCTGCCTGGCAAGCGCAAGGTTGTGAGTTTGATTCCTGGTACCAGAAAAAAAAAAAAAAAATCTAATTGTTCAAAAGTTTGGGTCAGTTCTGATATTTCTTTGTTGATTTTTTTCAGTTGATCTGTCTATTTGTGACACTGGAGTATTTAAGACCCCTGTTACAATTGTATTAGTGCTTATCTGATTTTTCATGTTCATTAATATTTGTTTTACATAGTTGAGTGTGCTGGCATTTGGTGCATATATGTTTGTGATTGTTATCTCTTTCTCTTGGATTGTTCTCATTACCAGGATGTAGTGACCTTCTTTGTGTCTCTTAATCAGTCTTGGCTTGAAATCCACTTTGCCTTCAAATAGAGTAGCTACTCCTGCTTTCTTCTGGGTTGCTGTCATATGGAGTACTGTTTTCCACCCTTTGACTTTCAGTCTATAAATTTGCTTGGGAATTAAATGTGTTTTTTGTATGTAGCAGATCATTGGATCTTGCTTCTTGATCCACTCTTACATTCTGGTTCTTTCTTTTTTTTTTTGGCACTTTTAAAAAATTGT
Organism: Chinchilla lanigera; assembly: GCF_000276665.1. Taxonomy (NCBI): domain Eukaryota; kingdom Metazoa; phylum Chordata; class Mammalia; order Rodentia; family Chinchillidae; genus Chinchilla; species Chinchilla lanigera. Next base: position 2,391,819 of record NW_004955489.1, read on the forward strand.
ATCAGTACAGTTTGGATATATGTAAGGATAACATTCATCATAGAAAATTTGTACCAGTCTGTTTCTTTTGATTGGTGAATTGATACCATTTACATTGATGGTCATGACTGATATGTATTGACTTATCCTTCTGATCTTATATTGGTTCCCTTCTCTTTTTTCTCTCTGTTTAATTACTTGCCTGGCCTGGTAGATTCATTCTGTCAGAGCTCATGGAATACTAACTCTCATTATCTCTTCTTAGAATGTCCTTCAGAGCATTTTGGAGTGCTGATTTCATGGTCATGAATTTCTTCAGCTGTTATTTGTCATGAACATCTTATTTCTCCATCAATTTTGAAAGATAATTGTCTTGGCTTCTTTTCTCTTGTTGCTGAGACAAAATACCCAACACTCAAATAAAGAGGGAAAGGTTTATTTAGCTCAGTTTGTGGCGGTTTCAGTCCATACTTGCTTGCCTCCAAGGCAGAATGGCCCATGGCAGAGGGCAACAGTTCATGGTCATGGGAGACAGCAAGTGTAGCAAGAGAAAAAAAGGAGGAATAGCAGAAGCAAGCCTCTTTCACTCCCTTATACTGTATCCTGCCTCCCACCCTAGGGTGGGTATAGCACGCACACCCAAAATCCCAGCATTGAACCATGAGTCAATCAAAAACTCTAGAAGCTCCCCATGACTGCATGAGACTGTGGGGACATCTAGACACCAGCCATAACAATAGTTTTGTGTGGTACATCAGTCTGTAGGGTTTGAAATAATTTCACTCCAACTTTTCTTTGACAGAAGAATTTGTGTTGAGAAGTTTGCTGTGATTCTGATGGGCTTTCCTTTATAGATGATTTATTTTTTTTCTCTGACAGCTGTTAATAGTCTGTTCTTGCATTGAATTTCTGGAATATTGACTATTTTATGCCTTAGTGTAGTTTTTGTGTGTGTGTGTGTGTGTGTGTGTGTGTGTGTTTTACCATGGCTAATTGTTGTTCTATGCACCCTCACTTATCTGTATGTCAAATTCTTTTTCCATACTTGGGAAGTTTTCTGCCACTACTTCTGTGAACAGGTGTTTTTTTTTTTTTTTATGTTGCTTGCAATATCTCCTGCTTTTTCATTGATTGTGATCTATCTTATGTTATTCTTCTTTGAATAGCAGCTGTTGGATTGAGTTTTCATGGTCTCTTACTATTTCTAAGAAATCTTTCTTTTCACGATCACTAATTGCAATCCTGTCTTTTATCTATATCTGATATTCTGGCCTCACACTGGCTCATTCTGCTGCATATACTTTCAATGGAATTTTTAATCTCTGGATATCTGTTTGAATCTGTTTGATGGATTCCATTTCTTTCCTATGTTGTGTATTCATGATTTCTATCATTTTCCTAAACTTCTCTATTTTTATCTGTATCTGCTCTAGAGTCACTACGCATGTCTTTCATTATTGTCACATCTGTATCAGTGTTTTACTAGAGAAACAGCTATAACACAAGATATACAAATGTATAAGAGTTTAAAAGATTGGCTTCCAATGGCCACTCACAGAGTCAGATGAAGAAGAGTGGGGTCTGTCTGCATAGTGGAGAAGGATTCAGTCCAAGGTCTGGAGCTCAGGGCAGTGTCCCATGCAAGTGCCTATCAGGAGGCCAATGGACCTGCAATGGAAGGCTGAAGAGTTTACAGCAGAAAGCTGAAGGACCTGCACTGGAAGCTGAAGAGTCTACACTGGAAGCCAGGAAATGATGTCCAAGGTAAAGGTGAAGACTGGAGCTCCTGCCAAGAAATAGAAGGTGATCTTCTCTTCCACATTTCTCTTATACCATCCAGGTGATAAGCTACCCTACAGTGGGTCTTCTACACCCTAGGGTATGGAATTGCTGAGTTGATTTACTTAAGTTTCTCTTAACTAAACTTCTTAAACTGACACAACCACTCAACCATCACACCATCTCTTAGTTATCTGAGAAATTATTTCTGATTCGATTTTTTCCAGAGCCTCATTCATCTGCTTTGTTACTTCTACTGTTACCACTTCTGAGAGTCCAGGTGGGTGGGTTTCTAATTGCTCTTCCTCTTTGTCCCCTGGGTTTGCCTTTGGTAAGCTGAAGTCTGGATTGCATCTTGCTTAAGCAACTTCTCATTTTCTGTTGTTTTTAGTTCACTTCCTGGGTTGATGCCTATAATTGCTTATGGCAGGTAACTTTATTGCTAGTATTTAGAACACTTAGATAATGACTGAGTTCAATTCCTGGTAATTAAAAAAAAAAAAAAAAAAGAAGTTGCTATCTATTTGGCCTATCCCCTGTTTCTTTGGCACTAGCCTATAATATTGTTTATGATCCTGAAGCAATTTTAGTCTTGGCATGCCAGGAAGAACAACTGAATAGAATAATTATGTCAACAATTATTAGAACAATTATGTAAGATAATCAGCAATAATAATAGTATCGAATACAGCTTTAAAAATGACAAACTGTGGTATTAATTTGCCACTTTTAATCACATAAACTAGATTTATCATTTTAATTTTTTTTGATACTGGGAATTGAACTCAGGACCTTGCACTTGCCAGGTAGGTGCTTGTGCCACTGAGCTATATCCCCAGCCCCAAGATTTATGGTTTTATAAAAAAAATCTAAAAGCAAAAAATTATGTTAGGTAAATATTGCCCTCACTATGGTGATTTTACCTTCAGGGGAGAAAATTTTAAAGGATTAAGGGGAAAAATAGAGAAAGAGAAGAAGAGTAAGAGATTAGGAGCAAGGGTGGAGGACAAAGGAAAATTATGTGTTGCCTGAAAAACACAAGGTCCTGAGTTCGATTCCTGGTACCAAAAAAAAAAAAAGAAAGAAAAGAAAAAGGAAAATTATGTGAACTTTGGGAAACTGGTGAAGAACAAAGGAAGGAAACAGAGAAGAAAGAAAGCAAGAAAAGAACAACAACACTAGACATAAACTGGGTGTACTGGTCACACCTTTAATCCCAGCACTTGGGAGGGTGAGCCAGGAGGATCACTGTGAGTTCGAGGACAGCCTGGGCTCCATAGTGGTTTTAAGGCCAGCCTGAACTGCATAATGAGACCCTGTCTCAAAAAAAAACTTAGACATGATGTTCATAGTCATATAAAAACATGAGCAAACAATCAGAAAAAAAGGAAGCAAAACAAAACAAAAAAACAGGAAAGAAAAAGAAAAGGAGAAAAAAATGTCCACTTTAGGGTATATCTCTGCTGTCATTGGTAGACATAGTGGGCAGATAGAGCCCAGGTCCACGCTGACAAATCCCAGCATGCCAGCTGTACATTTATGGTGGGGTACTGAATAATTCCAGGAAGCTTGCACCTTTAGTTCCACTGGTTCAGGCTGGTTTCTGCTGTGAGGCTGGAACTGGATTTGTTCAGGCTGAAATACTCCATGTGCCTCCTGCCAGTTTAAAACTCAGTTCCCTGACCTCCTGCCATCTTGAACTTGGTTCCACCTCACCCTGAAACTGGGAGCCACTAGATGGAGCCAGCCTGCAGCTGCTCTGGATTCTGAGTTCAGTTGGCCCCTTTCTGAGATGGCTGCTAGCCAGTTGCCCTCTCCAGGGGACATCTGGACCTGAATAACTCACCAGCCACTGCAATCCGCTGTGCCCACTGCTCCATTCTGTTGATGTGATTCTCTATGGAGGACTCTGGAGTCACCAGTAGTCACTGTGCATCTGAAGGTTTGAGCCACCCCTCCCACACAGTGAGTCAGGGCTCAGGAAGAAAGGGCTGCCCGCCACCTCCTTCTTCTTTGCTGAAATCCCTCTCTCACCTTCCCTGTGGGCTTTGATTCTTACTTCAGACGGTTTCTAGGTCCCAGGGACTCTTGCCTCCTTCCTTCCTCACATTACTATATTCTAGCATCAGGACACCAAATCTCAGAGAAACTGTTTTTCTGCTGTTTACCACTCCACCATCTTCATATTATACTATTTTTAAAATGTCTACCAAACTAGATGCAGTGGAGAACACCTGTAATTCCTGCACTCTGAGAGGCTGAGGCAGGAGGATCCCAAGTCCTAACCCAGCCTGCGCAACCTAGGGATTTAGCAAAACCCTGACTCAAAATTTAAAAAATAAAAATTTAAAAGGCAGGAGGGGCTGGAACTACAGCTCCTAGTGAAGTCCCTGGCTCCCATCCCTAGTAACACACAAAGAAGTAGTATCTACCAACATTTAAGGGAACTGGCATATCTCATTTCATCACAACTGTCTATGAATAGGTTTTGTTAATAAGCCTACTGTGGTCAGTGTAGAAATAGAGAAATTACACACCAGCCCAAGAGGAGATGAACCTGAGTGTGGTGGCTCACACCTGTAATCCCAGCTCTTGGAAGACTGAGGCAGGATTACCATGAGTTCTAGGCCAGCCTGGGCTACATAGTGAAACCTTGTCTCAAAAAAAAAAAACAAAAAAACAAAAATAACAAAAAAGAGGAGATGAAGGCCTACCTTTGTTTAATACAGCCAGTTCTTACACCTGAGGGTCTCCATCTGTGTGTTGCATCAAGTACTGGGCCTAAAGCCCGAGATTGTGGCCCACACCCCACCTCTACATGTTCTGTGCATATTGGTAGAGCCCCCGAAAACAAATCTCCCCGGATGTTCCGCATTTGACAAAAACGTAAGACGATCTTAGAGAACACAGTGTAAGTAACCCCAGTGTCAAAACTGAGCTCAGGCAAAGGGGATTAGCAAATTGAATCAGGTGGTAACTTTTAAGTGGGTGGCTCTTAATGTGTGTGTGAATAGTAACCTAAATAGTGGCTAGGGATTTAGCTCCGGGGTGAGGCAGAGCTCTTGCCTAGCAGATGCAAGGCCCTGGGTTCATCCCCACCACCACCACACACACACACACACACACACACACAAAACAAACTAAAACTAAAGAAAATAAAGAGCAAAAAGGAAAACAGAATAGGACTCCATACTTCAGGGATATGCAGCAGTGTACAGGCTGCTTGAGATCACAGGATAAACGGAATAAAAGATTTCCCCTAAAATATTATAAAATTTTTATAATGTCATGTTCTATAAAAACAAAGTACTGCCGGGTGTGGTGATGCAAGCCTATAATCCCAGCACTTGGGAGGCTGAGGCAGGAGGATCATTGCAAGTTGTAGCCTGGGCTACAAAATGAGCTCAAACCCAGCCTGAACTACATAGTGAGACCCTGTCTCAAAAAGACAAAAAAAAAAAAGTATATAT